>NC_092460.1:65596057-65897715 GCF_047495875.1 Pithys albifrons albifrons
CAAACTTAGCACACAAAATACGACAGCTGTAAGTGACAGTTCCTCCTGCTTTGGCATAAGGCACACAACTCAAAGCCTTATCTTGCAGACCCAACAAAAGAAAATTATGATGTATCAGCAATCTCTCATGGTAGAGCTGAATATGCTGAATATGCCAGTGCAAGACACGATTATACTAAGAATGCAAAGAACAGACATAGCATATGCTCAAATTATTATTGCGAACAAGGTCTGAAGAAACCTTCCAGTCATGCAGCTCTCTAAGAACTGCTGTCTGTGTCCTACCCTACAATTGGCAATCCGAAAAGTTTGCAATGAAAGTGGAAGTGTTTATAACACTCAAATCTACATTCAGATTTAAGAGGCAGTGTGACTTGCTGTACACCAAGCATCCTAACACTTCATTAAAAGCTGATTACAATAAGGTGTTCACTGTAAGTGTTTTGGCAATATGCTGCATCAGAATAATTACAATGAGCACAAATATATCTTATAAATAATATTTCATGCTGATTAACAGTTACATGGAATTTTAAGAATAAAATGGTATAGAAAAAATACATACATTTCCAAACTAGATACAGGACACGAAAAACACTATTACAATATTCAAGTTAATTTTGTGCAAGCATTTGTTTTAGCAAAGCCAGTTTGACACTGATGGTTATTTTTTCTAGTTGGCTTTCTTTAAAGCAGAATTTTTAATGATTAGAGATGTTACAGCAAAGTCGAATCATGTTCCTGGCACAGAGGGACAGCTGAAATACTCACTGTAAGAAAAATCCCTACTTTTTTCGTATGCTTCCTTTTACCAGTTTTCTAATTGAGACAACAGGATCTATAGGGGCTGTGTTGGAGGCTGATCAACGACATGGCTGATTTCCTTCCCAATGCCAGGTTTAAGTTATATTAACATTACAACATGACATCTTGCTTAATGACTGACAGCTACCAATCATTAAAAGTGCATAGGCATTATCGGCTTTGTTTTTCCTAGAAAGGATTTTAATCATAAGCACAACTTCAACACAGAAGTTTCTTGCCCCTTTTTCTCAAGACTCCGTAGAAACTGACATCTGCTAATATTTACTTTCAAGCCTTTAGCCATGGATGTCTTTGCCTTACAGTGATTACATCCTGGGCACCAAAACCAACTCAATGAACAACTAAGTTGTTAGAAAAAGTTGACTTTAAAAATAAACAACAAATAACTGTGATAAACAGAATGAATAAACTATTTCAGTATCTCTTTACAGTTAAGCTTGAAGGGTTCAGTAGTGCCAGAACCAGGACCCAAAAGACATGACCCAAATATGACTCTCAGACTGGCCAGAAGCAGCCCATATAAATTTCAGCAGCATAATCAAATGCCAGTTCATATTACACGGTCACACATCAATAGCCACTGAGATAGGAAAATAAACCCTGTAACAAAAAAGAAACCAACGAAAAAGAAAACCCACTATATTTTTAAAGAAGCTATTTGAAAAAAGCTGAAAGAAGTTGGGAAGGCCATGCATGTAAGCAAACAAAGCTTTTAGTTTGTCCAGATAAAAATGTACAGACTCTCCTTAGTACTCTGTCTTAGAATCTGAGTCAGATGCACTTGGCAAAAAAGCTGAAAACATTCAAAAGCACAGGAGAGATCATGTTCGCAACCAGTTTTACTTGTGGAACTGTATCTAACTCAGATACTGAGTCACTGTCTGAACGCACCCCTCGGTTATGAGGAAGTTCGGTTTTTACCCCTGGCCCTAAGTTACATGGTGCTTAAGTCAACATCACACTGTGACTGTTCATCTACAGGTCTTCCATTGCAACAGTGTCCACAAGACTGGCAGATGCAAATGAACCTCCAAGGTACAGGAAAGAAAAAAGCAGTGGTGCAGAAGGCAATAATCTTACTGGCACAGTTCTTTGCCAAATGCAAGCTGCCCAGCATGTATATATGACTTACTGTGCTCCTGTGGAGCATGAATTATCAATTATATTTAAGGTATAATTTCCTTCTACTCCTTACATATTCTTCTGAACAAGGCTTATTTTGGCCCAGCTCACTTTCTTTATATTTTCCTTCAGAGTCCCAGTTAAATCACTGACATTTTTTTACAGCATGGTTATATTTGGATATTTAACAGCTAAATAGTGTAAATATATGACACTTTATATACACTAAACACTGCCAATGCAAACTAAGCAAAGCAAAAATATATCTTGATATAACTGCACATAAGGGAACATAGCGTCTTTTTTACAATCACCAGGAAACAAAGCCCTCTTCATGTTCTCTATCCAGAGTGTGTAACTGTAACATATTTAGCATAAAATAAATATATAATCAATAAAACAAATTCTTACTTTGTTGCCCGTATAAACTTGCCCCAAACTGAGACAGCTGACCTGATGTTGATGGTGATGCCAGCATCTACAATATAGGAGGATAAAAGGTTATAAAAGACATAAAGACAATGTGCTATCTTGCTCTGAAAGTTTGCAACAGTATATTATGCCAAGAAAGTCCAAAATAACTGAAAACTCATTTGAAGTCATCGAAATTCCAGAAACTCCCCAAAATATCTGGACAGTAACATCTGTAACACACCGTCAAAAATTTATGACTTTACATGTATAAACAGAAACTTTCACTTGCAACGAAAAGCACAGAAGATATAAACACATTGAGATTTTTCACCCTTGCAGTTAAGAGACCCATCTTTACAGAACAAGGAATACTCAGTTATTTAAATCATACAAGTTTTTCTTTCCCCTTTGCATAACCTGCATCATACAAGCAGATCAAACCCTGTTCAATGCATTACAAGTGAAAGTTCCATATCATTATTTATGATAGCAAAAGATGTGAAACAAATGGATAGACAGCAGCAGGTAAACAGATATGAACCTCAATAAGATTCCAATGTTAAAATTATAATGTACTGCGCTAAGAGCCACCTTTGTGCTTGTATACACCATATGAACAGGTAAGATCTACAAATACCAGAAGTAGTAATTCCTGCTCTACTTTAGAGACATCACATATTACCAAATATTTCCACTAAAAAAACCTTCATTACAACTTTTAGACATCACACCAGAAATGTGACAAACTAGAGAGACTCTACTCGGAAGAGTAAGAACTAACGAAAAAAACAGAAACATAAATCACAACCTATGAAGGAAGATGAAGATTTGGGTTTGCATTCCCCAGTAAGGTGGCAACTAAAGCAGGCATATGACACCAGACTCACAGTCACTGTTCTAAGAGGAAAAGAATAAACTATTCTCTGTGCTGCTGCAGAAACAGAAAGTATTAATAAATTTGGGAAACAGTATATAGGCTAAACACTTGGAAAAAATGCTTTGTGATCTTAAGGCCAGTTAAGTACTGGAACATCCATTTCTGGACATTTTTGAAGAACAGGTTGCTCCTCCACCTCAGGTATCACAAAAGACTTTGGAGCAGGAAGAGCTATGAGCTGACCTAACCCATCCAGTTCACAAGAGAACGTGCTGCTTCGTATTTACTAACACATGGGCAAATGTCTGTTTTTTTAGTCAAGTAGTCTGGACTGGGATTGAATTTTAAGATGGTTTCACAGAAAGTAATGTCTGACTTCTTAGACAAGGCAGTTTTTCAAGCTTTTTCAACTTGAGAGTAAAAAATTCAAATCAAAATAACTTCTACTGTGATAAATGGCAAATTGCTTTGTTGATATCATCTAGACAGATTTAAAACTCAAACCTTATAAACTGACTCTGCTAGCTGTCTACACTTTGGCCAAATCCAGATGGTAAAATGAGAAACAAGACATGCAGGTAAGTCACTAAATATCAGAAGTAGCATTCATATCTGTAGTAAATCATGAAGTATTTATGATTTTTTTAATATATAAAGCAGGCACACAAAAAGAAATTACAGCATGTAATTACTGTAGAAAATGTATCAGAAATACCTCCTCACATATATTTCTCATATATATTACACTCACATATACTCATATATATTATACTCAACATATATTCCAAACAAAGTGCACACATTTGATAGTAAGCAACCACAGGAACAAACATCCACACTTGTTTACACAAGAGGTTTGAAATAGCAAGACTAAAAACTTTCTGAAGAAATAAAACCCAAATGTAAAATATGTATCAAAAAGGACCAAGTATCTCCTTAGTGAAGACTTCTCTGTGAACAAAAAGAACACTTCAAATCAAACTACCAGCAGCTTCAGCTCAGCACTCCAATAGCCAAATTCACAGGCCACATCTGCACCAGCAAGTAATGCAGCCAAAGAAAAGGGTGTTTGTGAAACAAACAAGTTGGTTCTGAGCTAACACAGCTACTCCTGTCTGCGTTTCTAACTAGACTGGCCATAACTAAACCACCTGATGCCATGTATTGAATGCCCATCAGTGAGTAGCACGTATCTGGTGCACTTCTGAAGAGTGCCTTCCCACCTCTCTTCATCCAGAAGGAATCCAATTCACTCACACCAGGGTTACTCTGCAATGCGTGCAAAACACAATGAGGTGGGGACACTTGGGAGAGGTTATTTCAAAAGCACACTTCCCTCCAACCTCACAAATTGATTAAACATTGATAAAACAAGCTGATGCACTAGTTTTAAGAAGGTAAAGATAAAATAGAATGCTGAGGTAAAAAAAAAAATTCAAGTTTGACAAGTTGGAAGATCCTAAAACATGTTGCAAGGCGTGGCAAATTGTAATTCTATGAAAAAAATGAGAGGAAAAAGTAACGAGGCACCTTCAGAGACAACCATAAGGGCGGAAGTTAAAAAACAAAAACAAGCAAACCAGACACTGAGATGGAAACATCAGTCTAAAATTACTACTAACTTTGGGACAGATAAACAAAACAGTTAAGCCAAAAAAGATCCCATAAGAGCACTTGCTCAGGGAATTCAAAAATGGCTGTCATGGCATGTGATATAGTAAACAACATGGTAAAAAACCTCAGCACATAAACCTTTTATTTGCAATGTTAATTTGGATTTAAAAAATAACTAGAAAATCCCTAAGAGGCACTAAATTACTTGAAAGAGAGAAAAAGAATCCCACCTCTTTTACACTGAGTATTACTTGATTTTTAAATTCAGTTAAAAGGAATGGCAAATAATATTTATTAAAGACTGCTTATTAGAAAAAGCATTTTCTTTTGAAACATTGTAAAGTAGGTCACATCTATAGTGCCATTCACTTTTACATGAAAAGTTCCTTGCAATAGGACTTGTAGAGAAACCTTTATAGAAAACCATAATAAAGGCCAAGAATTAAATTCACTAAGTCAACAACTTAGTCTTAATGTCATAATGTACTTAGAATATCAAAGATAACAAGCCTCAAGAAGAAATCAGTAACAATTCCTATGGATCTGTTCCAGGCAGATTAAATGCTGCATTTCTCACATCTCATGGAGAAGGGATATGCTGTATGGGTATCTCACTTATTCCTCCTCTAGTTTATTAGACACTTTTTTCAGTCATAGCTAACTAAGGAAGAGTTTGAAATTGTCTTGTTTTTCTATTATTTTCTTGTATTTTGTAACGACAACAAAAAACCTCCCTAAATTTGCCGAACTTGTAGTATCAGAACCTCTATTTGCAGTCACAGCCTCTCAGTCACTATTATAGTCTACTCAGACTTGGTCTACCAAAGAAAATGACAACTCAAGGTGTACAGTATTAATAGTACCAAAACCATTCCTTCTAGCATTTTGGAAGCATTATTTCATCTGACTGGACTACTTGCTACACGACACACAAAACATAATCAACTCTCCAAGAGCATACTTGCAACAATGGCTGGAAGTCACTCTTGAATTTTTTCAGTCTACAGCAGCCAAAGGTCACAACCTTAATAAAAACTAAAGCAGACTAAGCCTTCTGGTGACGAAAGCCTCTTCCAGTTGTTAAGATCTATTAAGCTTTACCCAATTATGTCCGAGTCTTAGGGAAAAATTGCTCAGAATTAGAGTGGTAACAAGCTAAATTGATTTGCCAGAGGGTTAACAGCTACAAAACCCAGTTGTAAACAGCACAGGATTTCTGTTTCTATTCCAACCTTGTATGACTGAATTAGACAGATTGTTTCAATTGGCTTTCCCTGTACATGTTTTTAGGAGACAGACTTGCATCTCCCACAGGGCAGGGAGACAACTGAGCAAAAAAGACCTTATGTAACATGACGGGTGCACTTTATTCTGCCAGTGCACAGGAAAGCACAACACTCAGCACTGGCAGGCCAAAAGACTGGGCTGGCAGTGGTCAACTGAGACATGGACATCATTTTACTCACAAGTCTCAGTCACAGCACAGTTCTGACAATGGAAGATTGCGCATCTAAACTCAAACCAACTGATAATCGAAGCAGATGGCCCAATTTTTCTGGACTGGTTCACATCAAAAATCAATAAGCTGTAAGGGGCTACCTGGCAATTTCCCACCCTTTGTGTTGAGTAAGATTTTACTGCAACTGCTTTCATTAACTCCTGATAGGTTTACTGCAATAAATTCAAACAATCTTGAAAAAAACAAGCAACAACAACTGTTTAGATTTGCCAGAACTGTGAAAAAACTGCAGTTTACAACTCCCCCAGGCGGCCGGCAAACACAGGCTGCAGCTCCCCAACAGCAGAGGGAGAGCGAGGTGAGCCGGCTCCTGCTTCCCCTGCACTGCAGCTCCTGCCTCTCCTCTGCCAGGCACGGACCCGGCGCAGGGAGGGCACGGCTGCCCGTCCCCATCACTGTTGTGCCTCACACCTCGCCAGGTCCGCCAAGCAAACCAGTAAGGCGTCCATTCTGTGAGGGCTGCTACATCAGGCAGTTACAGCCTAAGGCTACTTTCTTAAACACAAGGCAAGCTGGAGTTACCAATCAGCACTACAAAGTTAACTCCCAAAAGCAGAACGGGTTATAATAAGCAAGTTTGAGAGCAATATCTGGCCTGATAAATTATGAGTTTCTCACAGGTGCAAAACACTGGCATCATTTAGTGTTTGCACTGTTTATTTCTGGTATCTATCTTCTGTGCAGCACTAACAACATCCGATCCACAGCCTCAGAAGAAGTCTTATACTGACCTAAAATATAGTAATAAACCAAGCCAACAAATAAAAGATAAAAATATGTATTTTTTTGATACTCTGACAGTTTTTTAGTAGTGTTATTTGTCCTCCTCTTTAAACTACCTTTTAACACAGTGCTCACAAAATTCCCAAATTGCAAGAAAATATCCAAGGGTATTTACAAATCTGAGTATCATAAATCACTGAAGAAGATTTGAAAGCCTTATAAATGCAGGTTATTATCTGCAAGTGAAATTATTACTGATGTAAAATATAACCCCAAATACAATACTGAAAAATAAATGAAATTGCATTCAGTCTTTCAGATTTCATCACTTATGGTTGTGATCTTCTGCCTCCAGAGGCAGTGGAGAATCCCAAGGAGGTAGGACCACACTGTTGATGGAAGCAATATCAAGATCTTAGAGGCCAGATGTAGTTTTTGAATGACAATGACATAATTTACATGAGATTAACATTAAAGTAAAACTAAAAACACATTCTCACTGTGTAGCCAAAAGATTGTTGAAAACTCGTTGAAAGATGCTATAAAAATGACAAAGCAATTAAGAACTAGGACAAAAAAGCAAATACTTTATTTCACCTAAATTATCAGCTGCATGTGAAACAAACCAACAAATCACCCACACACTGAGCAAGTAAACCACCAATATTACAAAGCAGTATGTTCAGCGAACTGAGTTAGTGGGTAACAATAACCTCTCCCTTGTAGAAAATGCAGACGATCTTAAGCATGGACTCAATCCAGTCCAAAGCACCTCTTCAAAACCTAAAGCGGACACATAAAAACTACCAGACACTCTTAAGGGGAGCTTTAGTAAAATAAAGCTTTTAGATGGAGTGAAAATGGAAGTGCAGAAAAGTAAACACCTACCACAGTCATTAGTTATTCAAAAAAAAACCTAAATACAAACTCAATCAGAGGGAAAATTATATACTATAGTAATCAATGGTAGAATTCATTTCCTTGTGATATAATTTCCAATAGTAAAGTGATGTGAACTAACTCGAATTCAGATATACACTTGCAAACTGAGTGAAGTAGTTTAAAAAAAACCACTTTTGTTTTGAAGTAAGATTAGTTTATGACGTATTGTTTTATTTGATAAATCCATTCAGGTACAAACTCACAGGTGACATAGTAAAAGGTGCATTTTGCACTTGAAACTTTTTGCTCTTTCATCATACTGCATAACTTTCTTATGGAAATGCAAGCTATAGGCAGAATGACTGTAGGTTATGAAAGGGAACTGCAGTAAAACACAAAAAGTTCCTCAAATAGTTTCTATCTCATCCCCTGCAAGTCCTTCCAACTATTTTCATTATGCAATTTTCATTCGTTTAAAGTCTGGTTTTGTTTGGGTGTTTTTGCTGGGTTGATTTTTGAGTTTTGGGTGGGGCGTTTTTGTTTTGTTTTTGTTTTTAAACTTACTGTGTATGCAGTAATAGATGCAAGGAATGTTTAATCACTCTTCTGGAAGGTAAAAGCAACTCTGTCCCTTTGTAACTCACACTTCAAAGAGAAAAGCCCAGTCCATGGAAAGCAAGCAGGGCAAAGCAGCCCACTATTCAGTCCAATCTACAGAATGTTTATGTGCCAAGTAATGCATGTGAAGTATTCATTTGCCATTTATAATTAAAAACAGTAATCTATTTATTTCCCCAACCAAGCTTTACTTTTTTCCCTCCACAAATGGATCAAACTGTTCAGTCTGTTACATGAATGTGCAGTATCTCTATTCAGCAAACTGGCGAGAATGCTACAACTCCTCCTGACTCAAGAGGGTTTCGTGGGAATTCTTAAATACTTACACTACAACTCCATGTGACACATGTGAAGTTCAATTATGACTAAGCTAACAACTCTTGTGCAAGGACTAAGACAAATGCCAAGAAAGATGCCTTGGGAAATAAGATACCGTAGGTTTCCTTAGAATTGTAAAACAATAGCATTAAAAAGTCAACAATTCATCTGGAACAACATGGAGTTGAGCAATCCTAAAGCCAAAGCTGTCTTCAGAAGACTGATTAAACTCTTACACATCCTAGCTGCCCAAACCTATCAAGATTATGGATCTCAATCTGATGGGAAACTAAGCCATGTTTCAGGGTTTTACCTTTTGTAAAAGTATCACCTCTTTTTAAGGCCATGTATTTCAAAACACAGTAAAAGTTAAGAAAAGGTTCTACAAATCAGTTCAACATAATCACAGTGAAAGACCTCAGAGCACCCTTCGTTGTACCACCACCTCTGTGTTCATTACAGGACAAACCCACTGACACCTGCCTTTATGAAACTTCCTCGTGACAGAGGAACACTTGAATCTGATCCATCACAGACAGGCTTCTATCACCTCAGGATGGAAGAAAACTCCAGAAAGCAGGCTCCCAGAATCAACAACCCACTTTGCTGTATTCCATATCCAAATCTGAGGACTTTCTAGTACTAGGGAGCCAGATAACCAGATGCAATGAGGCAAATCCGATCTTCAGGCTAGAGCTCACTTGCCCCAATTAAAAGGGCAAGTGAGAAGTATTACTGCTATGTTACCACAAGCATTTTACCATCTGTTGAGCAACTGGGAAAGAAAATGAACAGCAAAGCACTGGGTCAAGATATGGACAAAGCATTAACTCAAAAATTTGAGCAGATCTTCATCTAAAGGCATGTCTGTCTACTGTCAGATTTATGACTGCAGCTCAGCACAACAGAAGATGCCCTGATCTTATATTCCCATGTATGCACCCCTCAGTGGAATGGGTTAGACTGGTCAAACCTTGTAGAGCCCTTCTACTGTTGCCGTAAAAGTCTGTAAAAAAAGACTAAGAGCCAAGTTTTGTAGGAGATAAGATAATGGGCAGGCACTTTAATGAGCAACCCCGCTCATCCAGGAATACACAGACGCGCATATTTGCAAGCTCTAAGTTCTATAGCTTTTATAATATAACCTATCCAATCACTACTGTCCACATGTCCAGTTCCACCTCTGTCCCCTCCCAGTTCCCACCCCTGTTGAATTGGGGCTGGGGTCATTGGGACCCTCTGTCTTCATCCACCTCCTCTTCAGTACACAAAGGTTCCTTGGACGCTCTCCAGGGCTTCGGGTCACACTGCTCCATGTTTATGTTCTCTATGATATTCTTTAATCTGGTACCTTGAGAAAGAGACTAAATAGCTGGCAGATCTCAGCTGCCTGTTCTGGAGCAGGGGTAGAGATAGGAGGACTTTATACTATAAGCTGCTAAATATTAATTCACTAAAATCTACAGCATTACATTTACTGTGTTCCTAAAATCTACAAAATATGAAAAATGAAAAATCAAAAACCCCTTCGGCATCACTACATTCTCATACATGAGAAATCAAAGAAGTTCAGACTGAATTGGTCCATTCTTTTCTCAAAGCTCATAGTCATTTTTGCTCATTTGATGTCTATAGATTCAAAATTATACAAAGGCCTTGAGTTACCGATTTCTACCACTGTCACCCTATCCAAATAAAATACATGTACCCATGTCCTGCAAATTATCTTGCTGAGTGCATAGACAGCTTAATTAAGTTGGTGAAATTGGCCACAAATAAGCTCTGGGCACACAATGCATCATCTTGTCAATTTATGTTACAAGGACCGCACTTGTTTCCACCCAAAAGTTAAACTATTTTCTTAACCTGTTTTGTGTTCCAAAAGTTCTACAAAATACCTAAATTCTCTGCCAAAGGATTATTGATCTAGTTATCATGCAAAACAATTCACAGAGAGAGCATTCAGAGATGTACTCTATTCCACTTCCCTACTTAGCACAGCAAGTGTGCTGTGATCCAAGGCAAAGCCACTTATTTAGTAGAAAGGAAGCACTGGATGGCTTGAGCAAGATGTAATCTCATCTAAGGAACCATAATTTCGGGCCTAAAGTAACAGATCCAATCAGCATTGGTACAATCTTGGGAGCACCTGAACATTTCAGTCACCATGTTAGTCCTGCCTGTCTAGGGCTGCATTCTCTAGTGAAAAAACAGGGAAGTTAAAGCTTTTAGCTCTTAGCTACACAAAAGCTCTCAAATAAAAGTAACATGTCCTAAACTATTTCCTGCTACGTCTTTCCCTAGACAAAAGTCTTCAAAGTTGAAAACAGGACTTGAGCAGCCTTAGTTCACTTTACATTTGCGTGAAGGGAATTATTTTACAATTCGAATTAGCCAAACCAAAAATGTCCAAAAAATACCACACCACTAAATGCTATGAAAATTGTTTATTCAAAAAAAAAAATATTTTTTCACATCTTTTTCAGATAGGTTTCAATTTTTTCTTTTCACACAGTGAGTGAAGAGCTACTTCTTAATATAATTTGGAAAAAGATTCAGATCTCCATCTTTTGTTAAAATAAGGTAGAAAGTCAAAAAGCACCCAACTTAGTTAAAACCAGGGCCTAAGTCATCACTGCACCCCACCTGAGGATAATACCTCCTCAAAAGGCCAGAAACCCTATTGTAGAACTACAGTGAAAAACAAGTTTCTAAGTTTATACAAACATGCTTCCAGTAATAGTCCTTACTCTACTCTAAATTTTACAAGAATTCCACCATTCCCTATGTTCAACTGAAAATGAAAACGGGGGAATAATTCAAACTACAGTAAAACTGCACCTTGTTTTACAAGATAATAGCGATTTACTCCTTTCCCTCATATTTCCTCTTCCTTTATTTTATCCCCACATTAGAAGTGAAGACAGAAAGATTAAAAGTGCCTCAAGATCTAGAATGCTGCAATTTTCCCCCCAGATTTCATAACAATGGATCCAGGTTTTTAGCCTACTTGGAGAAAATTCTGAGCAATTTTATTTTCGTCTGTCAATACTGTTATCCAAACAAGAGAGTCAATATATTTATTGTGTTCTCAAATACAGAACCACATTTTTAGCAGAATTCTAGTGGAAAGATTATATGAAAACATGGCTACTTTTAACTGGAAAAAGTTTTCAAACCTGCAAAATTGGTTGGAAAGAAAATATAACCATCTTTCCAAGCTTTCCTATCTCCTGTGAATCAAATGAAACAGCAAATGGAACATGTAATACAGAATACACATTTAGCTACACATGAGTGATCAAAGGTGTACGTACAGTCAATATAACCACCATAAATTTATTCTGCTCAACCTAAAAAAATTACAATAGCATATAACAGTTTAAAATTTCATAAGCATGAACTCAGAAAGTTGTAATGGTCAACAGCAAAGCTACAGGGGTGGGGGAGAATCTTAAAAACGGATTTTGAAATAAAATTTTATAAAGCTTTTGCAAATCCACTCTTCCATTTCCTGTTGGAATAACATCACTCTTCTGCCAACTACAGCAGCTTCCATGCCCCATTTTGACCAGTTCTCATTTGTCGCTCCCAGTGTTGGGAACACCCACCTTCCTCCTCTTGCAGTGCTATTCTAAGATCCACCTCTGCAACTTTGCCTACAGAAACAGCAGGCAACTAAAACACTCATTTGCTGTGTTCACAACATGCCAAGCATCAGCTCTTACTGTGTACGCTGCAAAGCACAGCATTTCTTTCACTCTACCTTTCTTACTACACCGCAACGATTTTTCCCTTAGTGCACCAAATTTTAAAGTGTGGATTTAATGCCCAAGAATCACATTGGAAAAACAGTGTCTATTGGTTTGGACACCTCTCAGCTGCACCTCAGTGACCACAGAAAGGGAAGTATCTTCACTGTTATCACAGAATCATAGAATCGATTGGGTTGGAAAAGACCTCCAAGATCATCAAGTCCAACCCTTGGTCCTACTCCAGTCCATTTACCAGATCATGGCACTCAGTGCCACGGCCAATCTCAGTTTAAAAACCTCCAGGGACGGGGAACCCACCAACTCTCCGGGCAGCCCATTCCAATGCCTGATTACTCTCTCAGGAAAGAATTTTTTTCTGATATCCAACTTCAATTTCCCCTGGCAGAGCTTGAGCCCATGCCCCCTTGTCCTATTGCTGAGTGCCTGGGAGAAGAGACCTACCCACACCTGGCTAGAACTTCCCCTTCAGGTAGTTCTAGACAGCAACTCAAGCACATACACTACATATGCCATTGAAATAAACAGAAAAGAGCATCCTATTTAGTTTTCTTTATACCTTACTACATTTTAACCCTTTGCTGGCTCACCTGAAATTTCTCATCAAATTTATGAAACTGAAGTGGAAAGCTGCATTTACAGTTTGGTTTTTTTTGCAAATTTTGTTTTAAAAAGCCTCTTACTCTAAACCTATTTCCTTCTCTTTGAAAATTTGGTTTAAAATTCAGCTAAGAGTCTACAGGAAATACTTATGTTTATATAGATCAAAGTCTACCAAGACTGTGTTCACATCACATTTCTGGACAGTCCTGGAGGCAGACTTGAAGCAATTGCACCTGTTTGAAAGTTTGAAGGGATATATTCTTTTTAAATGAAAAAGAATATGTTGCCTACACACATTAAATGCAAGCCTGTCATTAGATGGTATTACTGACCTTCAAGTGGCATGAAATTCAAGTCACACTTTCAAGTCTTCCATGTGTTCCTACACGCCACTCCATATGAAAGTGAATGTATTACTGGCTTATTGACTTATCTTTGGTAAGAAGCAGAGCTTCCGTAATGCCAACACATTTCCAAGATACTGCACGGCATTGCCAAGAGGAAAAAATGTTTAGGAATTGCTGGTTTCATAACTTTGTGGCATTACAAATGGGAGAAATACCTAACTCAGAATACTTCAGAGGAAACAAACTACACAAGGCATTTTCAGAACTAAAAACAGCTGAAGATGTAAAAAGCAAAACCACAACAACAACCTTGTTGACACAGCACATAAGCACAGATATAATCAATAATCCAATTAAAATTGCAAATACAGTCCAAGATGAAAAAATAAAATGCTGGCAAGCATATGGCCGAAGTTTACATACGAAAATTCACTAAAATTAAAGCACTGGCCACTGAAAACAGTCATGTACAGCTTTAAGCTAAATGAAGCCCTTCCTCAGATATATTTCATCATGCCCTGAAATTACCTTACTATTGAAAAGAGAAAAAATAAGTTTATTCAACTTACATCTTTTTCTGACCGATGTGGGAACATCGATGATTGGCTGTAGTACATGTTCTCATCATGGTAGTCACCATCAACCCCCTCTACAAACTTCTTCCTTGAAGCACCAAACATGCTGTTTGTCACCTAAATAAGAAGAAAAAACAATTATACACCATACACGGTTGGGTTTGCTACATACTTGCTGCATATATATTTAAATACAAGTAAGGACTGTTAAAAAAACCCTGTTTGAAAATTATTTGAAAATTCCTCTTAAAATACTTTCTGTGTGTTGCCAATGTAATGGTTCCTTTCACGAGGGATTTTCACATGACAGAAACTTATATCCCAAAAACAGCTGGGGTGGGGAAAGGGGAACATGCCTCATTTTTTGGAGAGGTGTCATTTTTTTGGTTGGGTTTTTTTGAGTTCCATGACCTTGCAACTAAGCTTATTTAAAATTAGAGAATATCAGAAAACAAAAGAGCAAGTTTCTGTAGTTTTCCTCTCCTCAGCTAAATACTTTTAATCTAAAAGAAGAAAATTAAGGAATATTCTTTAGAGCTCAGCCACCTGAAAAGAAATAAGCAAAATAAAATAGAGAAAAAAAATCTGTGAAATCACTTCCATGTTTCATCACCACAACTTTGGAAAAGCCTCTTTCTATTTGACCGTACTCAGCCGCACAATTGAAAGAAGGTTGAGCTTATCCACACTCAACAACCTCATCACAGACAGTAGATTTTATTTTGCCCTTACTGCCACAGGCACACACACAGACAGAGCTGCTAAGTCAGGAACTGGAAACCAAAGAAACAGCAACCACACAGCTGGTGACAGACCCTTAATTCATTAGAAAATTTAATCCTGCAGCAAGGTCATACAATGTCGCTAAAGCATCTACTGCACACAGTGCGTATTTATACACCTGACTCTTATTTAATCATTCTGACAATGGAACACTATCACAGCACAGTGTGGGCAAACTAAAACCTGTTTTAACCTAGCAGGTTAATGTTCAAACCAGTGAAATGGCACATACTGGTCAGCACAGAGCAACTTGCCCAGTTTCTGGTTCCATATGGGAAGACCGGAGAGAGTGCAAACAATAGGATAGTAATCAATCCCAAGCTACTTCCCTGCTTATCTTTACACAGATCTTTATCATCTTGAAAGGTAAGGAATCTGAATTACAGTTAGTTTATTAAATGCTCTGAACCCTAAGATGTATTATCTTCACATACAGACACCATTAGATAAACTTACAAAAACATAGGTGATTTTTAACATTTTTTTTAAAGAGTCAGTTTGCACTACCTTAAGCTCACGCTTAAAACTGAAGTTTCAAAATATTTATTCTGGTTGGCTGCAAGAAAAGCCACTTTCAGCCTAAAATCCTCTAATCCCTGCTGACACAAAATTACTGTGATACTCCTCACAGTGTGGCTTATTCAAATTTCACCTTTACTGATGAAGATTTGTAGGCAGTGTTTAAATAACATGAGTACTCCTACTCTGGTAACAACTTAACCCCATGACTTTAAAGTCATAGGACTTTGGAGTAAAAGTAAAGTCAGACTATGGATACTTCAAAACAAATTTGTGACACGTTACAGACGTGAAGGATGGCAAGGTACTACATACCTTCTCCAGATGAAACTTGTATTTTATGATACAAAAAACGTGCAAATGTAAGGTCCCAAAGTGCTAGCACGCATTCAGCTGACTTTCACACTTACAGTGAAGCTTTCATTACACTGTAAGCATATCCTACTGTGTTAATCCCCTTACAATGCAATTATCACCTACCAGATGGGATGGAGCATTTAACAGGCTAAGGGGATTATCTTGTCCTTTGCTTTGCCTGAGCAAAGTGCAGAGAGATGAGCAGTTGCCTTTAATGGCTGTAAAAAGGATAGTGAAACGCTCTGGCGAAGCTCTCTCCAGCAGTGAAGAGAAGCTCAAGAGAGTCTCAACCAGCTACTGCTTTTGCAAAGCAAAAAAGCAGCTTTCCACAAGCCTCAAAGAATTTTTTGGTGTTCCTTTAACAATACCTGGGATAAGAAAAGGATTTTTTTTTGGCCACATAACCCTCTCTTGTACATCATCAGAATAACAAAACTGAATTGTCATAGAGATCAAGTCACTGAAGCACACACGGTACTACTGTACTAATGTAATGCCTAACCCTAAGCTATGACACAGGAGCTGTATAAAGGAAAAAAACGGTTCCGTCTTTGACCCCGTCTTATTTCTGCAAATGTTTACACATGGCTGGCTACATGTGCATAATAAAGACTTTTGAATCAGTGGGTTAGAGCTTTCAAAACATATGCACATTATATGCTTATATGCAAGAAAGCTAGTGTGCCCAAATTGAAGTCTGTCTACTGAAAAGCTGAAAGATATTTTCAACTCTCCACCAAATTTAAACCATGTAAAAGATTATTTTCTATACTGACTATAATCTAAGACAGTAGCCCAAAAACTAATCAAGACTGCCCTCAAGAATGATGAAATGCAATGACATTAATATGGAGTCCAACAAGACCATGGTTATTAAGAAAGAAATGCAGAAATCTTTTAATAATTACATAGATTAAATATTAGTATTTTTATTGGCAACCTATATTTCTACATGACACCTGGCAGAACTGTGCTGATGAACAGCAGAGAGCAGAGCAGTGCACTGCAAGCTGCAGCTGCAGGGCAAGAGGGGAATGCTGAGGAAACCCTGACTGTGACCCAGCGGCACCACTACGCCCAGCTACGCTGAACACCTCCAAAAGACTTTTTGCAGAGACAAGGCACTTCCTCACAGCAGCACTTTTGTAAGCAATTCTGTGTCACTCAATGCTGCCAAGCAAAGCAGTCACATGCAGTGCTCAAGCTGTCCACGCTGTCTCTCAGGGAAGCAACAGAGGCACCAAAGGGCATTCTGGCAACTGTCTGCACCACTAACAGGATTCCATTTCACCAGAACGAACTGCCGCTTGTTCTCAAGGGTGACCCACAGCACTGACCACTACAGAGAAACATGGTGGTACAGCTCATGCCACTATCCAGCCCTGTCACAGAACTGACAGCACAATAAAAAGAGTCAAGCTGCTAAAGGCCTGTAACAGAAAGAGCAGGAACTGGGATCAGAGACAAACTGCAGCTGCTGTAACCAGGTTGCTTTCTTCTGGCTCGTTTCGAAGCTAACACCAGCAGCCAGTTATCTACTTCCCAGGAGTCACCAGTGACAGTAAACAGCTGGAAAATTTTGAATCAGAGCACTTATCCCCATCCAGACTTTAATATTACAGCAGGTTTATGCAGTGACACTAACATACACGTTAGTCACTCATGCTACAAGCACACGCACAGATATTGAAACAACACTGTTGCTGTACCCGTAAGAAGGTGTGAGAATAACCGGGTCTGTACTGAACGCAGCCAAAACTGCAGATGGAACTTTGTTGCTGATTTCTTAGGACAAGAAACCACCAGGAAACCTCATACACAAAGACTACATCTCCCTTTTCATAGACTGATAGATCACTGTCCAACCAGCTACAAAAGTAAATGCAGCACAGTTCAGAGCACTTACAAATACATTTTAAACCCTTTGGAAAGTAACAGCAACCTGAGGTTGTGCACCTTCACAGGGTCTAGACCAATTAGGAAAAGGAAGGTAGCAATCAGCTCTTGAATTTAAGTCCCTCATTCATGCAAATACACACACATAAGCCAACACAGTCTCACAGAACTGGTATTCCAATTGCACTGGCAAGTTTATTAAGCAAAAAATTCCTGTCTACTCAGACTAATGTCATACAGATACCTCTCCCAATCCTGTAACTACTCTTCCAGTTCTACTGTGGGAACTCAGTTCTCTGTTGCACAAGATACATTGGCAGTGAAACCATTCATTAACAATGTAAGAAGGGTGCACTTCTGTAAACTCATCCTTTTTAGCATAATATTGCAAAAGTACTTATAAATCCTACTGGTATGGCCATGTATAAATATTATCAGAAAATATTTGTGTTAACAGTGGACAGAAAGGGAAGAAACTACATCTTAGGACAGAGTTAGGAGAACTAACTAGCGCTATGGCCACAAACTCTGTCCTTTTCTGATTAGATGAACACAAGTGTTTCTTTCAAAGCAGAAGCTACACCTGGGTTGAGGCAACCCCAAGTACCAATACAGGCTGAGGGATGAACAGATGGAGAGCAGCCCCGCTGGAAGGACTTGAGGCGCTGGTGGATGCGAGGCTGGACATGAGCCAGCAATGTCTGCCTGGAGCCCAGAGAGCCATTTGTATCCTGGGCTGCACCAAAAGCAGCATGGCCAGCAGGGTGAGGGAGGGGATTCCGCCCCTCTACTTTGCACTCCTGAGCCCCCACCTGGAGTGCTGCATCCAGAAGAGGGTTCCCCAGCACAAGAGGGACATCAACCTGCTCAAATGAATCCAGAGGAAGGCCATGATTAGAGAGGCTGGAGCATGCTTCCTATGAGGACAGGCTGAGAGAATTGGGATCGTTCAGCCTGGAAGAGAGAGGGCTTTGGGGGGTGACCTAATTGA
Source organism: Pithys albifrons albifrons (assembly GCF_047495875.1). Classification (NCBI taxonomy): domain Eukaryota; kingdom Metazoa; phylum Chordata; class Aves; order Passeriformes; family Thamnophilidae; genus Pithys; species Pithys albifrons. Next base: position 65,614,814 of record NC_092460.1, read on the forward strand.
GGCCTTCCTGTACCCGAAGGGAGCCTACAAGAAAGATGGAGCATGCAGACAGGGCAGGGAATGGTGGCAAAGTGAAAGCGAGAAGGTTTAGATTAATGTTACCATGACACTCTTTAGTGTGAGGATGGTTAAGGCACTGGCACATCTTGCCCAGGGAAGTTGTGGATGCTCCATCCATTGAGTATTCAAGGCCAGGCTGGACATGGCTGTGAGCACCTGTGCTCACCTGGAGGAAGGTGTCCCTGTCCATGGCAGGGGATTGGAACTAGATAATCTTAAGGTCCCTTCCAACCCAGGCCATTCTATGATTCTGTGCTTAAAAATCAGAACTTCAAGTTAATGTTAATCAAGCAAAATGCAGTCACAAACCTGACAAGACCTTTAAATTCTTCTGCAGGGTATTTCATAACCACCACCACTACAGGGAAACCAGAACTGTACAAATGTTAAGAACCTGAAGGATCTAATAAGCAGTTTGCCTGTGGACATTGACCTATACTCTTCAGCTGAGGGCATAACACATGACAACCACCAATAAGTATTTAAAAAAAATTTTAAAAATATTGAAAGAAAAATATTTTTCATTGCAAGGAACACTCCAGCATAGCATACTTCAGCACACAAAAACATGTCACTAATAACAGAAAATATGCTACTGACACATAATTTGTAATGAAAAACTATTTAAACTATTTTTGTCTTAAATAGCAAGAAGATCTCTATAATCACTTATAAAGTGTTAGTATGATTGTACACTAAGTTTAACAGACTGAAGCAAATTATACTATTAAAAAATGAAAACTAATTATGTTTCTGTTTTGCAATATTACTATAGGTAGTGCCCAAGGAGAGCTTACTCACACCATGAACAAAGCCAAATCTAAACTAAGATGATCCTGTAAAACATTCCAGGCAAACAGATATTTTTAATTTTGCATAGAGCAGAAAAATTGATCATTGCACTACAACTAGTTATACTAATCATCTTTATGAAACCTGAAAACTATACACAGGAATACAAGTTAAAAAAAAAAAAAAAGACCATTTTTGGACTTCTAGCACTGTGTTCCCTTTCCTGTTTCACCCATGACTGGTGTTTGTCAATACGCACCCCATCGTGACATGGGGGCAATTGGAAGCAGCAATCTCAGTCTGACGACACAGAGCTCCTACTCATTATATACTGTGGCTCCTGAGGTTGCTGTTTAGGTCTCAATAAGCAAAGAAAAAAATTTACTTCTGTCACAAATCAATGTCTTCACATAAGATAACATACTTGCATATCCAAAGTATCTGCAAAAGTGACCCTTAACGTGTCTGTCTGTGAGAAATAAGTGTCTCTAAAAATGTCTATCCAAAAATCACATGAACAACTAAATCTGCCTGCAATTTAAGCCAAAATACAGACTTTGGATTTCCACCAGTTGGTAAGAGAGCATAAATTCAATTTGTAGTAAAAACTACTGTTTATGGTCTTATTTCTCAGTGACAAAGGTAAGTCCTATTTGTCCCAAAGTGGAACTGATATACAACAGAATGTACATTATCATTTTGTTAAATGCAAAAGGTATTTCAAATCCCAACCCTTCAGTGCTAAGTTACAGCTGTTAAACACCACCATAAGAAGTGCACTGGTACAAACAGATACATTTTGTTTTCAACATGAAAGACAAAACAAAACTAGAAGTTGAAAGCCTTTGTTCCCTCACTTCATTTCAGAATCTCAGTCAGTCCATTTCTCCAAGGTGACTGATTACCAGTACACTGTATGCTTAGGCTATGATAGTCCTTCAAACAACAACTTTGTGGTATCAAAAGTGTATCATTATGCCAAAGGGAACATTTCACTATATGCCTTTTTTATTGAAGTCTTTTTGCCTTGATGAGCTTAGTACTGGCGCAGCTTTGCACTCTCTGTATGAACAGTAACACAGATATTTTGTTCATCTTTTGCTTCTGTGCAACCTGATCTAAAAGTGACCCTGCCTTGGGAGGGGGTTGAACTAGATGACCTTCAGATACCCCTTCTAACCCTAACAATTCTGTTATCTTTAACAACTGGCTTCATATTCCTCTAAGTTATGTAAGTCTTTATGTTTAAATCTTAAAAATATGGAAGACCAAAAGACCACCACAATATAAGAGACAAATCTGTCAAAAACCTTTAAAGTTGGGTAGCCTTTAGAATAAACTCTGGGTACTTGGGTCATATGGTAAATAAATTATTTTCCAAATTCACTAAGCAATGCAGAAAGTAACAGCAACTATCTGATTTACAGACTGACTTAGGTCAAATCCCCAAACAGTTCAAGATATAACTGGTCTCCTTAAAGCACTGCACAGTCTTTCCTTTCAAAAAGGAAGTATGACAGGTAAGATGCATAGCAACTCCTATGCAGAAACTCCACACAAAAATTTGGAGCATCAAGGAAATAAAGGGGACATAAAGGTATGACTAGTTGGACTACCACATATAGTTAAAGACTACCTTCCACTCATATTCTCAAGAACAATTATCTAAAACGTAAAATTGTACAAGTGTTTTACAAAGTATAATAATGCTGTCAAAAGCTACAATGGAACTGTGAATCTCTGCTGCATACAAACTATACGCAAGTCAAGTCCCAAACATGAAACAAGCCATAGAAATTCTTCTGAACAAGATGGATATGCTGTTTTTAACCATCTTTAACTCTTATGAAATGAGTGTTTCAAAACACCCCTAAAATAAAAAAGCACAGGAGGACTAAGAAAAACTATGCTACATTAAAACAAACATAAAGCAAGACTGAAATTACTAAAGCTGAACTTGAAAATTAGCATTTCAAGAAACTCCATTTTTGGTTTCACACCATGATTGACACAATGCCCACCCTGGAGCAGAGTCCTGCAGGTTCTACTCCTACTAATTACAGGCACAAGACTTGCAATGTGTCGGAAACCAGGAGCGGTTGGGGATAAGACTTGGCATTAAACTGCTTGCCCTTCATCGGTCTGATCAATGAGATACAGTTGTTCAGGAAGTAATCTTCGGACACACCATTCACCGAAATCCAAACATGCAAGAAAGACATTTCAAATATGAGAAAGGCAGCAAGAGAGTTGCAAAAGAGACAAGAAGGGCAAACAAACTAGCACTCCATCTAGAGAAGCTTGGGAAGAAACCAAGAAGGTGCCACATGACTCCCACGTTAGTCAGTGATGTGACCTGAGGAGAAGCAGGAGTGTGTCTCCTTTGCAAACATGGCGGTGAAGTCAAGTCCTGACTGCCACACGTATCTGCACACCCCTACACAGCAGTAAAACACACGCTGTATTTTCTGGCAAAGACATGGTTTAAGAATTTTGTCCATCAGGAACAATTATTACTTGTCAGACAACATTATAAGTACTAAACAGTACAGATATTTAAATTTTTAATCACTGTTATGAATATTTAAATATATAATGGCTATTTAATAATCCCAAAGCTAACATACCACCTTTACAGCCTAACCAAAATGTGAGCATATTTACCAACTTTCTCTTGTCTTGACATTTCCAGTAACTTGTAGTAATTACAGTCCATTCAAGACTAACAGAGGTTGGTTCTAGATTCAATTTAACATACATTTCTGACTTGCTGTTGTAAAATGCTGTATGCTTGGCTGTGCAATGCCCTGCAATTCGTGAAGTTTCACCCTGAAAGAGGATCATATTTTAGAAAGAACTGACAATTTTGTCAGTAAACTTAGGGGGCAATATGTTAGCTCATAGTTTTCAATTCAATGCTATTTTAAGACTGCATACGGTGAACAAAAGCAATAATCTTGAAAATAAATTATGTACTGGCATATTCCTGTTACATACTTAGGACAACTCCTCCATCATAATTTTTTTTTTAAGAAACTAGTTCAATTTTTTAACAAAAAGTAAGTTTTCAAGTACATCCTGATCTGATGATCTATCAAGGCAATTACCAGCTAAACATTTGCACACTTATTTACTGATTGTCTTTTGGGAATACCATCAAAGATGACATCAGTTGCATTAACTAGCCTGACTTAACTAAAAATATGTTCGAAAACAAAACAAGCTTCTGAAGTACCTGTGTTGTCTGGGGAAAACAAAATGAAACCCAAGGAACATGCAAACCAGCACATAAAGTAACAGAGGCAATCCTGCATTTCTGGTAACTGTTACAGTAAACCTGCCTATGAAAACTGGTATTTGCTTTGAATGAAAATGGGTCAGCCTCAGAAAGGAGAAATTCAGTTGTATAAATAAGCAAAACCCTGGAAAATTCATTCCCCAAAGATAATGGCATTTCTTCAAATACTCTCATAACAAATTTACTACTACAGTGGCCCTTTTCCTGGCTCCTCAGGAGTTTATTTTGTGAGGTTCTCTGAACCAGTATTTTGCAACTCAGCCATAAGAAAAACTGCAGTTGAAAGGTATCAGAATGGCAACTTCCTACCTTCTTTTGTTTGATAACCTTTGATCCATCCCATCAGGTAATGCAGAATTGCACTGGTTGAAAACTACTTGTAGTTTTATAAAAAAAAAAAAGATTTTGTAATTGAAAAACACTGCAGTGTGCCATATGGACTGCATTAGTGCTTTTGAGTATTTTACTGCAGACAAAATAAGTTTTCCTGTTTTTCAGAAATTACCCTTTCATAAAAAATTAGAGTAAGAAAACCTTTTATTCAGCAAGTTCATCTATTTGAATTTTATTTTCAGTTTCATGCCTTGGCTTGCCTTTTTTTGTTGCTCTGTGGCACGATTTTTTATTTTTGTTTTTTTTTTTTTTTAAATAAAATAAATAAAAAGACACTTTACCCAGCTAGATATTCTAGATCTACTCAAATACACTCTGGAGAGTTCCTTAATAGAGCACATACAAATGGAAAGCCCAGCTTTGAAAGATTAGAAAATCCTACTGTATAAGTATTCCAGAAATAACAAAATCCTACCATTCCCTCCAGGCCCCAGAGAAAGAAATTGGAATTTGGCATTTTCTTAAGCACTGAAATACTCTGAGCAAATTGATAAAGACGCAGCTTCTCTGTTCAGCTGAATTCTGTTGCAGCAAACCGTGTGTATGGCCCAACTCACACGATGGGGGTGGGCAGGCTGAACGCTGGATCAGTAACTGGAGGAATGAACCCATAAAATAAATCACACTAAGCACAGGCAAACTGTTCTTCTGAAATACTTAGAATTGTGACAGCTTTTATAAATTTCACCTGTAGGCAAAAAAGGAAATAGTGACAAAAAAAGTCAACAGTTACAGAAATTTGCACTTCCTACTCTAAAAACTCATTTCTGTATGAAGTTATAGAACTGGTTATATATAAGTAACTTTGGCTGAAAACTCAAGGAGGGGTGCCAAGACAAGGCACAGCAGATACAGGCAACAAGCAGTTTCAGTCTGGCCAGAATTGCTGCAATTTGTACAATCAAAAGGGGACTTCAACAGGGACATGCCCGTCTGACCTCAGAGTGCTGGTCCTCTCTTCTGCCTGTACTCCACCTCTGATACAACACACCAGAACAGGGCAGCTGTTTAGCTGGTGTCTGTTCCACAGGATGTCATGGGCATGCAGCAGAGAAACCATCCTCAGGGGACATAAATACACTCAAATAAAGAGAGCTAAGCAGGTTAAGTAATAATCAGACCATAAGCCAGGTTTGGAATTCCAGCATTTTAATTCACAGAATCCCCAGACAGGTCAAATATGTTAAAAAATACAAACAAGCACAGTATGATTTTTGATGAAAGGTTTAGAACAGTTTTTGGAGGAGCAGAAAACCACTTCTGAGAGGTTTTCATTTTTCACTGGTATTCAATCGCCATCACATATTCACAAAACACATCTCAATAGCAATTAGAACAGAAGTTGATTAAGTAAAATTAAGTAGGCTGGACTTCAGCTTTACAATGAAGAAAGTTGCAATGCTAGAATATTTCTTCTCTACCAAGTGTTACAACTTGGATATCAGCATGACATACTCTGCCACCTCTGATGTTTGTGGTATCACCCCCAGCTGCTCAACAACATTTTCAACAAACAACAGACAACTCAGACGATGCACATGTGGACCAACAGAGCTCAACCCAGACAACAGATCACGTCCTAATCTGGTCCAAGCCAGTCAACTGCTCTCACTATGGTCTCACTTCTGAGGCAGAGATAATTGCTCCTATATTACTGAAATGATATAAAGGTTTCATTATAGGAAGTATCTCAGAAACCTTTTATGTTGATGAGTCCCCTAAGAAGCTATAAAACGAAAAGAAAACCCTTGGTGGAGTAATAAGCAAACATTATTTTACACTGAAATCAGAATGTGCCAAATCAGACATTTTCACAAGGAAAGCTGGTGGTGAGGAAGAAAGGAAACAACACTCGGGGTCTGGGGATGCATGAATGAAAACCACCTGCAGCAGGGACACTGCCAGGGCAGGGGGGTAACACGGGGACGGAAATCGGAAACATGAAGGTCAGCTGGGCCTCACAGGCAAGGGAAGATGTTGCAGCAGAGAGGCAGCTCTGCAGGAGCATTAGGAGGACAGTGTTGATGTGCTTGTCAGTGAGCAAGTAAGATGACCACATGCACGCTCTGTGGCTGGGAGAGTTGGATTTTTCCTCCCTTTCTCTTAATTTTACTGTGGTCCCTCATATCTCATCTAAGCTGAGCTGACAGAGTTTCATCTGCCAAGTGCCTCCAGCCATCTCTGTAGAGTCATTACCTTACAAACTTGTTCAAGCAGCATTTCTTAACACTTCCTAAATACCCAACTCAGTTGAAGCCAAAAATGCCCACTGATAAGCTTTCTAGATCTGTATTTCTGTAAAACACTCTGCTTCTGTTCACTGGACACTGCCTTCTGTTGGCTCACTTACCATTAGAAACTTTTGCACTATAGATCAGACAGAGATAAAAGCTTGTAAACCAAGAGGATGAAACAAACCTTAAAACTTCATTCAGATTTGGTTCATGATCACAGGTGTTTCCATCATGTCCAATCTCTTCCATTACGGGAGAAGAGAAAAAGATTGAAAATTAAAGAATAGGGCTCCTTTGACTTTTTATTTGCTTCCAGCTGAGACTCTCAGCCAGGAAGTTGTATTTCTGTACCTCTGCTTCAACTTAAAGGGTACCCATTGCTCCAGCTGGGACATCTTCACGTTGATTTTGCACAGGCTCTTATATTCACACATACAGCATTTAATGTAAGCTGCTAACCCTTTGTTTGATGCATCCTCAAGAAACAGGTAATTACACTTCTTAATTTATGTCGAATATGAAGAAATACAGGGTTCCTTTTGGTTTGGGGTACTTTTTTTTTCTCCCAGAGGTATTCTAAAAATAGAAATAGCTGAGAATATCCTAACCAAAAAATTCATCTGCACACAAAGCACATCAAACATCCTGTCTTACCTTAAACTATAACTGGAAAATTCAAAACATTAAGTATGTTTAATATATTGAATCCTTGAAGGGAAAGAAATATTTATGAGCTGCCACAACTTCCTGGCAGCCCACTTGCCTCTCAGTGACTCTCCTTCTCTAGATGAATGTTACGTTAAATTCACTTATGGCTTTTTACAGGGTCCTCCTAAAACATATTTTAAGAGTCTGCGACTCTTCAGGGCAAATGCAAAAATGCAAGTTAAAATTACAGACTTCCACCCTTCAGTTTTGTTGGTTTGGGTTATTTTTTTTTTTAAATTAAAGCCTTAAGATGCTTTCTAAGTATTCCAGTGCCTGTTTCTTGTAACGTTCTGAGTACACAGCCAGGCTATTTTGTGATTACAGCTGCACTGGGTGCAGCCATAAAGTGTACAAACCAACTCTGAATATTTTTATACTATATCTAAAGTACAAAGGCAAACTCAATCTTAAAAAAAAAAGCTGATTTTTTAAAAAAGATAATGAAAAAGTACCAGAACTATTTAAGACTTTAAATTTCTGAACTGCAATTCCTCACTATTTTTCATTATCTAAGTGCTAACTGATGTTGGTATTTTCAGAGTTAGATACTATTCCACACTGGAAGAGATAAATTACAGACTGAGCTCCCTACCAGACTATTGCACACACCATCACTGGGTAAAATTAAGAAAGCAGTAAATGCACCTATCAAGCCTTCCCACTGTACTAATATTCCACACTTTTAATTCAAACCTCTTCAATCATTCTGTTCTCCATGAAGGTTGTCAAAAATGAATTAGACTAGCTGTGGACTCTCATTTAAGCACGTGAACTTCAGTTAGATTCCCATGTTGTAAAAACTTTGGCTTAACATATACCGTAAATTTAGTTCAAATATCAGAAACTGAAACAACATCATTTTTCAACTAAAAACAACTCCCTCTGGAAGCGACAGACTTTACATCACAACATTTTAAACCACAACTCTCTCAAACTGGCAGTGTAAGCACAGGCTGTAAATGCTGCTGAGCCCTGGCCCAAGGCCCAGACACAGGATGGTCCCTCCATCTCAAACCTTCCTCGCAGTTTCTCAGAAAACAGCTGTATGTGGAGTTCCAAGACAAGACAGCAATGTTAGTGCCTCAACAGCCTGGGGTAACAACCAGCAGGGTATGGCTTCCTGTTACTCCGGTCTCATTACAAAAATAAAAAGTGTACTATATGGCTTTCCTCACAAATCCTACATCTGATTTTGCAAGATTCAAAAGTTATCCTGAACAGCAGCATTACTTCACTTTCATCTAAAGCTGCAATAGCAAAACATTCAAATGAATTTTACTCTCAGTACATTTTACCAGTACTGCAGATGGGGAAAACAGAGGAGATTTACATCACTACGCCACAACCTGATGCCAAATTCTTTCAAGTGTTCTCAGGGTCAGCCAAGTCCTGGAAGAAGTTCTTGCTTCTTGAGTGACTCAATCCTTTCCCCGTTCCCCATCCCTGCCTCTCCCTGCACAATTTTGCAGCAGAATCTTAGAGGTTTGTTTCTAAAAAGACACATTGTTCCAGAATTAAATTTTATTCATGATAGACAGAGAAAGACTAATCTCTTTACCACATTTTCAAAACCTAAGTGAATACTCTAAGGGCATGGATCTGTCTTTCTCTGAGCATCAGGTTGCTAAGAATATCAAGAGGGATACATTTGATCAAGAACCTATACACTGGATAACTGCACACAGTTACATGTTGCATAAATTTATAACTATTCTTAATTTAAACAAAAGCCCACCCAGATACTGAGGTGCTCTTTCAGTGACTGAAGCATACAATAACTCCCAAAAACTGCAAATGTCAAAAGCACTTACAAATACTGAAATGTCCTTTGTGTTTGACCTTCATTACTGTAATTTTTAAAAAACAGTTAACGTATTTTTGTGGTGCCATAAGCTTTTTACTGCACTTTTAAACAAATATATTCTTTGCCACTTTTGTTAAGTGTTCCCCCCTTTTTAAAAGGGAACTTACCCAAATGCTCATTGCTAGAAAGAAAAATGTTCCTGGAGGCAGTGCTGGTTCACAGAGCAGTGCTGAGCACAACTTGTAACTCCCAAAACACAGCCAAAAAGGTACATTTTCCTAGTTCTGACCAGAACTTATCTTCAACAAACTAGTTCAGAAACAGCAATACTACTAATATATACAGGTAGGTATAAAAGAACAAAAATATATTTTATATAGTCACTGAATATATACCCTGCATCAAAAGCTTTTTGCTTATTAACAGAAAAAAACTTGACAAGGCTCCTGTATCACCCACATCTAAGTGAAACATATAAAAAATCAGTCACAATTAAATGCCTTTTTTTTTAAGAATCTGAACTTATTGAACTTAAACTGTTATCAAGCAATTTATATTGCAGACAAACTATTTGCTTCCAAAATTAGAGATTCCTGGAAGGGAGGATCCACTACTTCTAAAATACTGACCAGTTACAAAAAATTAATGGTAAGGAAGTTTTTTGGATTTTGAAGTGACAAGAGAAACCTTCCACACATTCACTGGACAATTCCTACACTAAGGATGTAATTACTGCATTAAAGGTCTTTCACTGGGAAAGAATGACAACTAATGACAATAAACCCATGGATACTAAAAGATCTTTACTACTATTGTTACCTTCATGCTTCTCCTATCACATCAAGCATTAACCCTCAGTCTAAAATTTCAATTAAATAACCCCCAAAATATTGGCCAATGCCTGTTAATTCAGGATTCAAAAACAACATGAAAGGAAAATAAGCTATCAGTAGGCCATAAGACAAATTTACTAAACTTTAGATTAAATGCTTAGATAGCTGTTTTGGACATGCATAGCCCCAGTTAAGCAGATAAAACTAAGGAGCTGTAAATTCTCTTTTAAAATATAAAACTTTAAAAAAGGACTTACAAGTTTCTACAGTTCGGGTTATTTATGAAATAATTAATTCTACGAAGACTACCAGGACAGTATGGTTCTGTGCACTTGGAAAGTATTCTCTGAATCCTCTGTGTGTTCATTTTTCTGAGCTTCCTGTGAAGTCTCTAGTTCATATTAATTGACAAAAGATTGAAATGAAAACATTCAGGTTTTCTACTTTTTAGGTAGTTCTAGGTAAGTTCTATTTTCCTCTTTTTGTTAGTGTTTTTCAGTTTCACAGCCTTCTTTCTTAAAATACTGATAAATTTCACAGGGAAGATTATTTCCAATATCAATTATTTATAGTGATCCAACATACATGGAAGAAAAGCTGTGGCTTAGCTCAATTAGCAGAAAGATAGGAGTCCCTCTGGGAATTTGGTGACTTACAGTATTTATCTGAACTTCTACTCTGTACTGTGTTTCCAAACTTTTTCTCATCAAGAGCAGAGCATGAATGCTGTTCTCTACAGGAATTCTCCAGTCCCTTTCTGTAAAGATTACTAACTTTTATAATTGGCCTTGCATTTACATTAAAGTAAAATTAAACATTTTGCTACCTCTCCCCACTGGTATTAAAGTAGAATTTTACACTTTGCTCCATCCCCCCACATATGTTCACAGGAATAGACATGCTCTGAATCAGGGGCTCTGAAATGTAACTGCTTCATTCTTGTTCAAAGCAACAAATCTGTTTGCAGGGATTTAATACAAACAAAAATTCCTACCTGAAAACATTATCAACAAAAGCATCTTGGTTCCAAGGTCTGTTCTAAAATACCTATTTTTGAAGGAAATAAAACATACGAAGTATAGTCTTGTGTAAAAGGCATCTGTGAAACTCCTTGGTATCCCAAGTGCTAGAAACTGGAAATGAGAGACAGAATTAGGCTTCTTTTATAAGACAAACCCATTTTAGTACTTCAAAACGAACAGAGCTGAAGATTACTCTCAATAAATGAATGACTTTTCATCTGTGGTTCCAGTATTTCAGAACAGGTCTGTCTGGTACTGCTTCACAAAGTATCAGATCTAGTCCCAATATAAATAAGCAGGGGCTGCACTGACACTCCTGCATCACCCGCCTGGGGCCTCTCAACTTACATGCCTTGACTCCTCCTACCCTGGTGTCTGCATCTTTCTCAAGCATTTCTGGCTTTAAGCAGGGATCCCATTGCTTAGTTCAGAATATAAATTTACGAACAAGAACAGTCATCTGCCTTTCTTATCAGTAATTAAGTCAGGACAACTTTTGTCTTCCTGATACCAAGCACATCTAGAACTCTACTTCTCACCCTCCTGGTTTCCACCTGCACACTCCATTACTGCACTTCAAACACTGGCTCTCAAAGCAGCCCAGGGAACTGCCATCCCACACCACAGGCTGCTCAGATCCCAGCTTTTTTCCAAGCACTACATGGGAGACTGAAGAGAAACACACTTTGCTGCAAAAATAATTCTACTGGTGAAAGTAGAAATAATACTACTGGTGAAAAGCTGCAGTCTCTAACGGTAAATTACCTACCCAGCCTTGCTCTAGGAAAGCCAAAACAATCTGGAGACTGCCTTGGAAGAAAAAGCAACACATTGATAAATTACTCTGAGAAACAAGAAACCAACTCGTGCCAAGCATAGCTTTTTCCCAACCAATTCAGGATACTGAGACAAGAGCCCGGATCCCATAGGAGAAAGTTCCCATTCGCATTTAAAGCCTCAAACTGAATCCTAACTGAGCATAACAAACAATACGTGACAAAAGAAAAGAAAACTCTTCAAAATTCCTTCTGGAACTTTCCACAGTGTATCATTAAATTCAAACACATATTGCCAAAATGTAAAGCAGCGTAATCACAAAAGCAAGTTATTCTTGAGGTTTACTGACTCTTCTGCTCATCTTAATTCAATGAATCCTACGCATGTCATGACATGTTCCTGGGAACGTGACCAGGCTGCTTTAACATGCTATTTGGCAAAACCCCAAAGCCAACTCGGGTGTTTTTAACTTCATACCTTCTTATCACATTCACTCTTTCCCCCGCCCCCAATAATTTGTAGGCTGTCACTAACACAGTTTGTAGTCCACTCAAATACGTCCCTAATTCACAGGAATGTAACAAATTTTACATTTAAGATGGCATCACAACCAATTAGAAATGTCACCTTCCTCTGTGTTTAGGCCATAAATATAAAAACTGGCTACACCTACAGAGTGCCACAGTTTGAGACTTGCAATAAAAGACAAAGACACTGAATTTTTACTTATTGATCTAAAGATAAAACAAAATAGTCCTGAAGTGGAATGTTCCATCTTCAAAGACCATTTTACTGAATTAAATGTAATGCTATTCTGAAATATCCCATATAATTATTAATAACATACATTTCTGTATGAGCAAAACCAAGGGGTTTTTTTTTGCAGACCTTTTTTAGCCTTTGCCATTTGAGTTGAAGGAACACAAAGGATTCCAAAGAACATTTATGTGTAAAGCAGATTCTGTTAATATGAAAATTTTAATGAAATATTTATTCCTTTTTTTAAGGGGATAAATAAAATGCTATTGTTATTGATAGGCCAAAATGCAGAACTCACCCACCGTGTGGTGCAACTGCTGCAGAATTACAATCCCAGAACCCTGACTAACTTCTGTTATGATCACAGACCACAGTAAATGAGACTGAAGTGTAATAATTATTGCACTACATTGCAATGCACTAAAGGTAGTAAAACATCAACAACAAATAAACAAATAAAGATGACTGTGTCAAAACACTTTTTTTAAAGCACATGCAGAAATAAACATATTTACTCTCAACCATTCAAACACACATAGGCATCATTCCAAGGCACTTTTTAATAAAAACTCACAAAAGAAGGGACCACTTCAAAGCCAGTTACTTCAGCACCTCATTGTTGAATGTACTACCTACTTAAAGGCCAAAATCTCACATTTTGACAGCTATTCCCAGGCCCTCAGAGTAAGGTTCTCTTCGAAGAACCTGAAGTGTGCTGAAAGCAGCAACCTACCTACACACTGTACTTTTCCCCATTCATTTTTTGTCTCTGCTGAGGTAACCAAATTGTGACTGATGAACGTTTCCTGTAAATGAAGTGGATTAATCAAAAATTATTAGTAAAAATGTGTTGTTATCTTCCAAGCTTCTTACAGTTCTTACTGTTCCATAAACAGGAAACAAATCCACTTGAAAACATTTTATGTACTGAAAATAATAAAAAAAATAAAATAAAAATCTTTTGAGTAGTTTTAAAGCAAAAAACCCAAATGCCATAACAATCGATAATCACACTCAAACTGAAATAGGAGCCACTAACTAAAGAAATTTAATTTTAAAAAACTTTCTTGGAGACTTGGTAAAAAGCTGTATCAGCAGTGTTGGGGTTCTTTCTCAGAAAAAGAAAGTTCACAAAATGAACTGAAGGACTACAGAGATCTAATGCATCTACAGACCCTTTCTCCGAACAGAAAGGCACAGATGCCTTGATCCTGTAAAGACAAATTATTCTAATAATACAGATCTATCTCTCAAGAAAACCACATAAGAAATCACAAATGCTCCAAAAGTTATTTTTTACTGTGTGCAATTTATTCTCTGCTAACCCCACTAGAATTTCAATACTGACAAGTCTTTATTATCCACCTTGAAGGGAACTTTTCTTCCTTACAAAAAGACAGAAATGCTTACAAACCCAATGCTTGGGACAAGGGAACAAGTCCAAATTCATGGCCCACCAGTTTTCAGAGATGACTGGAAAAATAAAACCATAAGCTGAAAGCACAGAATCCCTGTTTCCAAATCCAAAGGAGAAGGAAGAAGAGAAAAACCTTCCCCAACAGAAATCTTAATTTATTGAAAAAATAACAGGAAAAAATAATTAAACCCCCCCCAACCAATAAACACTCACCCCCCAAAAGAACCCCAAACAAAATCCAACCAACCAACAAAAACAAAACTCACACGAAAAACTCACATCAAAAAACACAGGAAAGCAGAGTCTGACCTTTCAGGATTTGGTGAAGCAATCAGCTGTAGCATATAATCATAAAGTTATCCTTTTCTTTCACCAAAAAAGCCAAAGAGCATACCCACACTGTAACAGTGATGCCCAGAAGAGGCAATACACAACCAGGTGTGGGTACTTCAGCTCCATGGTAAAATCCCACCAAAAGTGTTTTGCACTGTCCGTTCTGACAATACTTTCCTGAGGTTCCTCCTCACCTCAGAGAGGCAGAAAAATCACAAAGTAGTTTTTACTAATTTGTATATGCTTACTCAGCAAAACTTTCCCCTCAGCTTTAAGCAATGCAACAAAAGCCCTTGAGTGAAATTATTCCCCAAGCACTGACATTGTAGGGACCCATTCAATAAGGCTTTGGCCTTGAGTGCCGGGAGAAAGCAAACAAGTTACCCAGCCCCACAGCGGCTGGCTATAAAAATACAAATTACACCACTTAAATCTCACTGGCAGAATCCTCCTGCCTGAAAAAGGATTGGATCCTTCAAGGCCTCCAGAGTGCTGCAGGACACAAAACTTCTGGGAAGACTCTAAATTCACCCCATACTCAGTAATGCTGCTTTCTTTACTTGTCTGAGAATGTTATGACTTCACTTCTAGCATCCCTATGCTTGACAATATTAAGTATTTCTCCTAACACTGTAATCATTCAGACTGTCATAAAGTTATTTGATTTCATTAAATTCAGACTTGCTACACATTGAATGACTTTCATTCTGTCTTATAAACCTACTGGTGGGAGCATGCACCACAGCTGACATGAGAATATAATAGAATCATAAGAGAAACCAGAAAGGGTTACATTCTTTACCTGAATAGTACAACAAACTCAATCACAGCATAAGCAACTGGTACTAGGGTATAATCACTAAATGTCATAATTTCAACACAAAACTAGATTCCCCCTTTGTCTTGCAAGAGGGGAAAAGGGTTGGGTTGCAAAGCCTGTCTGTGCAGGATCACAGAAGGAGCTGGGTTTCTTTCTGCTCCTCCCTCCCCTCTCTTTATCCCATCAACCAACCACACCAAAGCAGCTTCCTGTTCAGCTCCAATCAAATAAAGGCATCTCATGCCATTATAATGCAATCTTACCAGACCAATTAAAATAGCATTGATGAGATTCCAAAACACTCCAGCCTCATCATCCGTAGGACAGGGGTTGATAAAGCACCACTGGGACCTCACTAAAGTACCAAGATTTGTAAGACTTGAGAGCATTACAAGGCAAACCAAATTGGAAATAAGTACATTTTGAATGAGAAAGTGCCAATCTTTATCATGTTGTTACATATATATGTATAATGTTACACTGAGAAGACAACATGCTTATACAAATATTAGTCCATTCCACCCACATAAACACAAACTCTGAGTAAAATCACCATAATTCCATCTCACTACAGGGCTTTTGCTCTCCACGTTTTGTGGGAAATGAGAATTCTTTGGCCCAAAGGCTGAGCATTAAACTGTACTCTTCCAAATTAGATGTTAATTTGTTGATTAAAATTTTTTCAGGAAGTGTTAGATTCTCTGTAGCAGATACCCCATGCTCAAGAGAGTCTGGCAGCTGCTACCGTGTCCTGCATGGCAGTCCTGGCTCCTGCTGAGCTTTCCCTTCTCCAGGAGGTGGGAGCCACTATCTCCTGGGTGACACCATCAGTGTCTCTCAGAGCCATGAGACACCTTACACAGCCTCCCTCAGGAACCTATTCCAGCATCTGACCATACTCACTCAAGTTCCCTCCAACCTCTTGACAACCCTTTTACACAAAATATGACAATCTTGCCCCTTCCCAGAGGGCCAAGAACAGCTTTCCCTCTCCCTTTCCTTTGGTACTTGCAAGGCATGGAATTGTACTCATTCCCAGCAGAGAACAGCTCTGTTCTGGTCCATCTTGCTAGAACCATTCCTTTTCAGTCCTGTTAACAGTTAATATACTTCTGTAAGTGCAGCACTCCACCTGAGGTCCTGAGGCAGCAACAATATTTCAGTATTTGGACACTGGCACTCCTACAAATACATAGCGTCAGCTTCCCTCTCCCTCAACAACATACAGCAGGTTTGAATGTCTTACTGCTCACTACAAGCACTACATCCTTTCCTACTAACTGATCAGTACTCCTCACCCTATTTGTGCTGTTTGGCATTCCCATATTTGCCTTCTTATGCAAAGTGTGTACATGTACTTTCTATTCTGTCAGCCAGTAATTCAGTAAAGTCCCAACAAGTACTAGGCTCAAGAAAATGTGTATGAAGCCTTGAGTTTCCCTTCAGTTTCCCAGTGAGGGACTCGCATGGCAGTTTTCCAGCCAACTGACAGGAGCTTCAGTCTTTGACACACCTCCCTTAGCTCAGTTATGTAGAGCACAACCGGGGATGCCAAAAGCTCTTCCTAAAATACGTGGTAGGTCTGCTCTAGTCAAATCTCTCCTCCACCACCAGAGAACATGATGGTTTCAGCACAGTTTGGTTTTGTACGAAATTTCTTTCAAAATAAGCTTCAAGACTAATACCCGATCCAGTTCCATCTACAACGTAAATTGGCTTTATCTTCACAAACCTCAACCAAGTGACCAACCCTCCATTCTGACAAACTGAGAAAAAACATTGCTAAGCACTTACAAAGCTTAATAACAACAACAAAAAGAGAAAAAAGACAACACACTCTAAGAGCTACCTTATTTTAAAAGAAAGTAAGACACAGCAGAGGTCACAGAAAAACACATAACAATCTACAGGAAGAAAAAAAATAGAGAGAAAATGGCTATTAAGATTTGACAGAACTACAAAAATTTCAAAATTTTCTCAAAGAACAGCTTCCCTTCTCCTCTCCTCCCTTTGATTTGCAGCTTTCACACTGACATAGTTCCACTTGGAATTTCAGACAAGCTGGCTTGGACAACTGTCACCACACAAAAAAAATCCTAGGAAAAAACAACTCAAAACACAAATGGCAAGAGTTAAAAACATTAAAAAATATTTCTTCAAGCATTCCAAACTTTAATACGGATTAATGCAAAGCTAAAACAAGGATGCCTCTGATGTTAAGACCTCAGGTCACAAACAGCAAGGACAAGAGGAATTATTTCACTATTGGAAAGATTTCATTATTTAATTTACAAATGCCAGTAAAAATGTCAAAACAATGTTTATACTAAACAACATTAAAGTACACATCATTTTGCAAAATTTCCTCTATGCTAAGCTTAGATACAGTTTTTTATATTCTGCTTCTATCTGTGATACAGGAGTTTAGTATTTGCATTTTGAATACAGGACAAAGTTACTTGCATTTTTCCCTGTAGAAGAATTCCTTCAAAAATATCTTCTCTGTAGTCTCATATTCATTAGTCTTGACCGATGGACAACTTAATTATTTTTAAATTTTCATTAGTTTTTATCATAGTGGAAAGTTAAATTTATTCCAATATCTTACTTCTAATTCAAATACTGTTATACTGCTTTAATTGTACACACTTGAGAAACCTTCATCTGATCAGGGACCCTAATCCCAACCATTTCTGGTCATTTTCAGGAACCAACTGCTGAATTACTTTTTTTCTTTCAGAGAAAAAGCACTCTCACCCTGTGTGTACTAATGCATAAATAAAAATGAAAGGTTTCTCTAGGTAATGAGGCTCTTTCATATGCTCACCAAACCAAGTAAGTCTGCAGCACAAGTTCTTTGCCAGTAACTGAAAAGCAAATAAACAGCTGCATGAAGAATCCTGCTTTGAAAAACAGCACTTAGAATCGTAGAATCAATTGGGTTGGAAAAGACCTCCAAGATCATCAAGTCCAATCCTTGGTCCAACTCCAATTCATTTACCAGATCATGGCCCTCAGTGCCACAGCCAATCTCAGTTTAAAAACCTCCAGGGATGGTGAATCCACCACCTCTCTGGGCAGGCCATTCCAATGCCTGAATACTCTCTCAGGAAAGAATTTTTTTCTGATATCCAACTTAAATTTCCCCTGGCAGAGCTTAAGCCCGTGCCTTCTCCTATTGCTGAGTGCCTGGGAGAAGAGACCAGCCCCCACCTGGCTAGAACTTCCCTTCAGGTAGTTCTAGACAGTGATGAGGTCACCTCTGAGCCTCCTCTTCTCCAGGCTAAACAACCCCATCTCCCTCAGCCTCTCCCCATAGGGCTTGTGCTCCAGTCCCTTCACCAGCCTTGTTGCTCTTCTCTGGACCTGCTCTAGCCCCTCACTATCTTTCCTGATATCTTTCCTTTCTTAGGCTTGCCTTACAGACAGGCAAGAGAAGTGTCAGGGCAGGAACTGCTCCTGGAGTGATCTCAAGCCAATTACTATAAGAGAAGGCTAAAGAGGTAGATTTCAAACTTGTTAGTAGTAGTTAAATATAAGAGAGGCAGATCTACTCACTGAATCTATTTCACGTTTCCTCTGATCTTCCTGATTGTAACAAAGCCAATAATCCTAAAATTGTCACACCAGAATTTCAATGGCTTATGCTACAGAAGACACCATAATTTTATTTGTCACACAGAAAAACCACCACCACCTAAAATGAATAATTAACCATGCACAGTAAATTAAACTAAAAGTTACCAGTTACTGCATTTATCTGCAGCTCATTTATTGATGCTCTCATATACTCTTATTTCAACTGCAACCTGCACTCATCTAAGACAGCTCTAAACTGACACCAGTATCTCAGGATGCAGCACTTGAAGCCCAAAGAAGAACAGGCACCAATGAACTGCACTTAGGACAGTCAAAAATTATTTACAAACTGCTCAAATATGCAAAGCTTTGGCAGGAGCACAAAACAACTACACAAAAGGCAGTTATCAGAAAACAAACACTGACCACGAAGGACCAGTAATCTTGAATGATCTTTTACCACAGACACAACTGCTTTGAACCTGAGAGGGAGACTGCTCTCAAAGCAGAGTCACACTTGGTAAGTACAGATGCACAGAAATATCCAAGTTAGGCTTCTAAAACTTCCTACTATCCAGGTAAAATTAAGGAAAAAGAAACACTTGGAGCTTGTTCTAGTATCAGTTTCCCCTTTAACCACATCATGAAATAAAATCAAAACCCTAAGTCTTTCTTTCCATACATAAGTCCAAAATGCAGTAACAGCTTCCATTCAGAAAAAAAGTCACCATCTGACTATCGTGATGAAAAATAATGTAGGATTATTAATTACTAGCTTTAAATATTAACAGAGAGATATTCCTAAAACATTCACATTTCTGTTATTATTCTGTCCAGTTTACTTGTAAAACCAAAATAAACCTCTCTAGTTGGCATGTCAGAATCTTGTTCACTTGCATCACCCAGATGACTTAACAATCCTGGCAGAATAAAGACTATCATTTCACCTCACTTAGGGGGAAGGGCTGTAACAATCCATAGATCCAGATATAAACACACACACACAAATATGTGTGTACACATGCAGATGTTAATAAAAAGGTCTCACTCCAGACTACAGATTTCAAAAGCTTTACAAATGGGCACTTTTTTTAAATTTGATAATACAAAAATTCCTATAATGTAAGCTTCCTTTTCTCCATCCTGCCCTGAAGAGATCACAAAAGAGCAACACAAGAGTATTCAGCCACAAAACCTAAGATGATATTCAGTTTCTCGCTAACAATACTCATACATTCAATCACAATTCTTAACTTGCCTCTCTCAAATTTATTCTTTAGTTTGTATGATTTGACAACTCCTTTTCATCTTTCACTTTTAATTCTTCCTAATATTCAACCTCCAACAACATTACTTTAAACTCTGCATCTCTTACCTGTACACAAACTTGTCTTTCTCAGTACTGGGGATGGCCACAGATGCTGAAGACTTAATCTGGGCAGTGAATTTTCAGTGGAAAGATTACCTACTTTTAATAAAGATTACTACAAATTATGAAACATTTATTTAATTATATTTCAGATTGCCAAAGATCTCCTCAACAGATAAAAAGGTGCAAGTAAGTATCACCATAAAAATGCATAAAATTGCAGCATTTCAAAGACATTGACCAGGTCCACATTGTACAACGTGGCACAGGCTCCCCACTATGAGCAGCAGGAGTCTCTTTAGACAGTACACTAGCAAGAAAACAATCTTAACTTGGTATACAGGGCAAAGAGTGAAAAGTGGCTAGACTGACATCACTGTAACAATACTGAGCCATTCCCAGTGCTGATATAGCCTCAAACGAGAATAAATATGCAGATAAAAGGAACTTCAAATGAGTATGTAGTAAAAAAAGAAAGGTAACTATTTGGTTTGGGCCAGTATAAGTAAGGGTTTATAATGTCAATTACATTAGAAAACTTCCTGTTGATACTATCTGCTTTTATGGTCCCATATCTCTCTTCTGCTACATGGAAATTAAAGCTACCCAAATCATTCAAGCTGTTTTTCATTGGTTCTCTTATCAATAAAGGATATTTCAAAATATCTGCTGCAGGTGATCATTATTTTAATCCTAAATTTTAATTGAAGAAACATTAGAATATCATCCTAAAAACTAGAAAACATTACTGCTGTGAAAAGGAAACTGAAAAGTATCTTCAGATTCCCAACAACAGGCAGAAGCAGGAACAAACAGGAGCATGGATAGGACTTCAAAGAGCAACCAGCTTCCCCACTGGTCTAAGGCAAATTTTGACCTTGCTGTGCTAAGGGTCAAATTTGGCCCTGCTGCCCCCAAGGTGTTCAAATCCCAACACACACCACGGCCACACCAACACAGAGAGAACTGATATTTTAAGAATTACTCTCTGAATGCATAAAAGAGATGACAGAGATCTACCTGTAGATGTCTACCTTACAGGCCCAAATATCCCACTCACCATCAAAGCCATGAAGTGACTTTTGCTATGGGACTCAAAACACCCAGAGAACGACTAAAGGCAGACTCAACCCCTGACACATTAGATTATTTTGTCCTGGTGAACATGATGTGACTTCGCAGCGTTTTCTTCAATATTGCTACTCTGTAACAATACACACCATCATTGTCACTCAAAGACAGCAACCTGTCAGCCACTCCACTTCACTGCCCAGCTTTAGAAAGATGATACGACATTTCTGTTTCACTGGGATGAGCCACTCCAAAGTGCAAGACCTGTGCATCCCACCCCTGATTAAGTAAAGCCCATCCAAGTGAAACTTTACATTGGAAGGAGTAACCCATTATGAAGACAATCCTAAGGGCCTTACTGTAGGCAGCAGGACAGGCATGTAGATCAAGACTTAATGGTTCTGAGGTTGCCAAGGCAGAAAAGTCTTCACAAATACTGTGCCCAAAATCACCCCAGTCAGCTGCATCCAACTGAATAGGATATATGCAAGATTTCTGGGCACTGGGCCTGAAGCTTAGTCTTCCACTGAGAAAGAAAAACAACGATGCTTCAAGACAACACTTCAGTTTCTTGAGTCTCAATCAAGACACCTCTATTCCATTGTTAAACAAATGGATACAAAATCACCATACCTTAGTGTCATAAGGAAGCCAATCAATCATGTATTTTACTGCTAATAGATCTGCATCACTAAAAAAGATACAGATACTTCCTCTGTGACACTCACTTCCATATTTCCATTGCATTGTCAAAATCAAGAGGCATCAATTTCTTTCCTGAATGGCCAAGAGAACAGCCAGTCCCAAAGCCTGAAGGAAAAGTGAGAGGACAAGATGAATGCTTAAGGCTAGCATTACTCCATTTTTCTCCTCCTTTCGGATATTAGAAAAACAGACTGTCAAAATTTCTCTTTGCAGCACAACGAAACTTGTAGTAAGCTACAGAAAATTCTACGCTGACTGCAGAAAGCACAAGGTAGTGGTGAGCTGTAGGACAGTAGTAGCATGGCTGGTAAGACATGGATAATGCATCAGGAACAAGAGAGGGCTTGTTGTGGGTTTGTGTCATTTGTTTGGCTTGGGTTTAGTGGTGTTTTTTTTACTTTAGAGAAGGAAACCGTAGGCAGGCAGCACAAAGCAGGCAATATGAACCTGCTGAGACACCTACAGTGACAGCAACAGAGTGAATATAGATGGGTCATTGGAACTGGAAGTGACACCTGTGAAACCTTCAACTCTGACTATTTTTCTTGAAGAGAGAGTAAGGAAAAACTGGGGGGAAGGCTTGGTGGACATCACTGCCAGCTAGAAACCCTGACAAAATGAAAGATCATCTGTTTTCAGGTCAAACAGCACAGGTTTATTAAAAGGCAGACCCTCTACAACAGATACCAGTGTTTTAGCAGAACACAGGCATATTCGCACCTATCCCTAAGCTCTGATTATTAAAACTTTTGATTGTGTCAAGACAGCCAGACAAGGCAACACCAAAAATATCCTCCTAGAAGCTCGGAACTCCTGACCCACTTTTCCCAACAGTGGAGGAAGCAGAAGTCAGCAGTGAAGCACAGCTGTACTTTGGCCACACCCACAGGTAAGAACAATATAGCTACTGCAGAGCATCTGTGGGGCTGTGGGATGCTTCCCTTCCCTCTTCTGTTTCTAATGCACAGGACATTGCAGTGCAGGCAGCTAAAGCCTAGGAGAAAAGCCATTGTCCTACTGGCACCTAGGGATGGTGCTCTCTCCAATGGACAAAGATGGCTGAAGACCTGTATTGTATTACAAAGTTATTTTATTCCTAGATGATGTGGGGAAGTCAGAGATCCACTACTGTACCCTACAAATCCACAGCCTGGAGCACATGCCCTGACAGGTTAAGTTAACAAACATCCATCTCATGTGCTGTTTAAGAAAGAGACAAAAAGAAGCTTTTGCACCTGGTCACCATCTCTTAACCCTGCCTTGCACTACACACAGCTTGAAGAGATCAAAAAGCCTCTACTACAGATACCAATGACAAGTAGGGCAAGTAGATTTAAAGGCCAGAAACTCTGAGTAAAAAACTGCACAGCTCAGGGAAAAACAAAAATAGTCAAGTGTTGTCAGCAAACAGGGGAGGGCACCAAGAATACTCCAGCTAAATACCACTTACAAATAGAAGAGATCTCTCATTCAAATAGCAGTGGGCACACAAAGATCTCCGCGTGAACTCACGTATGACTCAAGACTCAAAGCTAAAACAATCCTCACATGTGTTAGAAACCTGCAAAAGTATTTTTTAAAATATAGTTAAAGGAGTATTACATTCAATAAGGTGTTTGGGCAAAGAAGTTAACAAGTTAACCAAGTATTTCTCCATCTGTTGGATGCAGGATCCAAGCCCCAGCTTTAGAGCACAAGCAGCATTTGGCATATTGTGCAGAAACAGAATGGAGACAGTGTCAACAGCGACAACGCAGCCTCTGGACAGCGGGAGCACAGCACTTATCAACACCACTGATCCGAGCACATCTGCTTATTCCTGCTTTTTTGCCTGGGGTTAGTCAGTACAGATCACTCAAGCTAAGTCAATTAATACGCAAACTGAATTTCATTCCATTTTATACTAATGGACTTTGACTTCTCCAAGTTTCCTCCTACTTAATTCTTCAAGGATTATTTGTTTATGTTGAGCTATAAACACACACCTGTGCTAGTCTAGCACAATCAGGCACTAATGCAGAGCTATTTTGTTTAATTTACTCAAACAAAATAGCCCAGACATCAGCAGCTTTTTGCTCCAATCACTCCATTTAACTCAACACCACAGTACACCATCCCAGGAATGTTTCAAGCATTTTATCCACTGCTATTTAAGTGGATATTGGACAACTCCAAAAAGCCCTTATTTTTAGACTGTCAGCAGAGCAATTTTACAGTAACGCGGCCAGAAAAACAGAGCAAAATAAAAGTGCAACTCATGATAAAGAGCTACATGTGTCCTAAGGAGGACTTACTGTTACAAGGATAAGGAGACAAGCCTTCACCCTCAATGTATACATGCTCGTTACAGAAACTACAGCACATGACTTCGATAAATACCCACGGTGGACTTTATAAAATTAGAAAATACTGGCTTATGCACTTGTCAGCTCTGCTTGCAAACAAATGCCAAATCATGGAGGAAAGTTGACTCAAGGTATCATTAGCCTTTTTGCTTATTTGGTTTGCAAGCACTTTGCAGATCACTGGTTTCACTGTTACTGGCCCTGCTTGGCTCATCCATGAATGCTGCTCATGCAAGGAACAGGGGGGATGTTTGGAGCAGAGGAAGTAAAGGAAAGCGCTCCTTGTTTGCCATGGGGCTCACTGTGGGACTCACCTTCTAAGCTGGGAACTGAAACATGTTGGTTGCAGCTGGGGTAGAGTCAATATTTTAAAAAGGACTGTTGTGGTTTAACCCCAGCCATGGAGCCATTCACTTACCCACAGCAGCCACTTGCTCAATGCCAGAGATAATGGTACTTACATAGATTTAAATATAAAAATATACAGTATTTTTAATAAGTTTTCCTAATAGTCTCATCCCCAGGCTGCCTCCTACTTCAATACTTCTTTACTATGTATTTGCTGGCCTTTTCATCTCTTGAAAATAGCTTCTGCAGTAATACAGTAACAAAAGAAGTATTCAAAATCCTTCCATGGCAAATCAATTAAAAATAGAGCTGGTATAACCACTGTTCTTTTACACATCTGGACTTCTATGTCTTAAATTCTAATATCAGCATGCAAAACATTTCTGAAAGTTCAATACACTCTTATGACAAATAATTTAAAAAAGCCTAACCAAACAGTTTATGTTTAGATAAGATGATAATAATAGGTCTATTTTAGAGTTTGTTTTGAGTTGAACTGGCCATACCTATACCCATTCACTTCCAACAAGTGTATAAAGATCAACCAAGACAAGGGAAAAAACCCCAAAGGTCTCAAACAGTACCACTTTAACACCAAAAGTAACAGATTAGTAATACTGTAAGCCCCATTTTCCCCAAGAGTGGCAACTAGAATTAAAGTGATATGAGTTATTTACTTTTTCTTCCTTTATATATTATCAAAGAGTCTCTAAAGCTAAAAATTCTGCACTGAGTATTTTTTAGTACTGGACAGGCCTTAACCAGCTGAGAGCAGTACCAAAACCAAAAGTTAAGGAGAATTGTTAGCATATTTTGCTACTACACAGAAGAGGAAATTCCAGTTTATACTCCTTACTGGAAGGCACCAAGTTTCCTCCTTCATTCCCTCACTATGGATAGCATGCAAGGAATGTAGTTTCTGTCTCTATCTGAAGTTTGAGAAGCGACACAAACAGAACTTACTATAAAAACTTATTCTTGGAGAAATAAATTCTGCAAGTCTATTACAATGGATACTCAACCTACAGCAGCAAACAGCTGGACTTAGGACTGGCTACTGTAAAGGTGGAAGTGTCTGGCTCCTGGGAACAGACACACTGAAAGAAGATGAGAAATAATTTGACTGTTAAGAAAACATCATAAAATTACCTTTGGATAAGACAGGCATATTAGGGAAAAACTGAACAAAAATAAAAACAACATGAGAGGCATGCAAGATTGCAGATTTGAAGTTTCTCCTCCACAAAATTTATTTTACCCTTAACTCATTTTGCAGATTCATCTCAACTGAACTGTTCTATTTTTGGTTAGTAGCTTATCAAGGAGCTTTTGTAAAAAGCTAATACTGATGTAGAAAACAGAACAGACTCACAGAATATACTAGGTTGGAAGAGACCTCTGAGATCCTCAAGTCCAATCTTGACCTAACACCACCTTGTGTACTAGACCACGGTACTAAGTGCCACATTCAGTCTCGTCTTAAACACCTCCAGGGATGGTGAATCCACCTCCTCTCTGGGCAGCCCATTCCAAAGTCTGATCACTGTATGTATAAGGAATTTCTTCCTAATGTCTAACCTAAACCTCCCCTTAAGCTTAAGACTGTGCCCTCGTGTCCTACTGCTGGTTGCCTGGGAGAAGAGACTGACCTCCACCTGGCTACAACCTCCTTTCAGGTAACTGTAGAGAGCAATAAAGTCTCCCTGAGCTTCCTCTCCTCCAGGCTAAACACCCCCAGCTCCCTCAGCTCCTGCTTACAGGACTTGTACTCCAGTCCCTTCACCAGCCTCATTACCCTTCTCGGAACCTGCTCCAGCACCTCAATACCCTTCCTAAATTGAGGGGCCCAGAACTGAACACAATACTCAAGGTGTGGCTTATCTAGTGCCAAGTATGTGGGAAGGATCATTTCCCTGGTCCTGCTGACCACACTATTCCTGACACAGGCCAGGATGTCATTGGCCTTCTTGGCCACCTGGGCACACTGTTGGCTCATGTTGTTTCCTGTCAATCAGAACCCCCAGGTCTCTTTCTGCCTGGCTGCCCTCCAGCCACTCTGTGCCCAGCCTGTAGCGCTGCAGGGGGTTGCTGGCGCCAAGTGCAAGGCCCGGCACTGGGTCTTGTTAAACATCACACCACTGGATTCAGTCCATCTATCCAGCCTGTCCAGGTTCCTTGGCAGACCCCTCCTACCCTTCAGCAGATTGACACTCACCCTCCAACTTGGTATCATCTGCAAATTTGCTAATTTGCCTACTGGCAAGATAATTAAGCAGGCATCACAGTAGAACAAAAAATAAAGCAGAAACTAGTCTGGAAATGATGAACGAAAGAAGTGCCTTTGCTACAGTTGCAGAAAGACACAACCTATATGGAAAGAATCTTTGACTTCACCTTGACGGTCAATTTCAAATGGATACTCTGTGAAACATCACATCAGTCACACCATGAACAGATTCCCCATTACTTCAACTACATAGTTAAATGAGCCAAGATCATGCTCCATCTATGAAATACTCCACCTATGACCTCCAAAATCTAATTTTGTGCCAAGGACCAAGAACAGCAATAGCTTCCTAAAATACTCAAGCTGGAGAAAAACCCAGCAAACTACCTGAAATATCCTTTTAGAAATTTTTTTCTGTCTTTCCCTGATGTAGCAGTTCTCTTTCATTCAGCTGCCTTGCTAGAAATCAGAGATAATTGTTGGAGCCTAAGGCAGTTCTTCCAAGCCTGTCTAGCAACAAACAGTGAAAAAAACTTTCCACATTTATCAGCTCTGCCAACTAACTTGTCCATTGGTTCTCACAGAAACTTTCTAACCAGTTGACTGACTGGCAGGATCTCCTGGGTTTATGTTTAGTGGCTCACTTCCCTGTTATACAGGTACCTGTGCTGGCAGACTGTTGTTGGCCAGGAGACATTTATGAATGAAGGGGAAAAAAGGAAGCGCAAAGCTCTTTCTGTTAGTGATGATCATAAACAGTTTGCTCAGACGGAGCTGTATCAAAGCTGCTGCACTGCAGCCGACATTCCACTCTGAAGGCTGACACCACAGAATAGGTTAAGATCATTCTTCCATCATCTCTCTGTGGGAAAGCAGCACCTTGCACAAATGTGTCTCTCGCTTCCAAGACAGAAAAACATGACACTGTTCTTAACAGCCCACATTGTCCAAAACGTTAATTCCCACACTTTTTCTAAAATCTTTCCATCTCATACTTTTCAATTCTGTGATGGGCTGACTTTGGCTGGATGCCAGGTGACCGCCAAGCCGCTCCACCACTCTCTCTTCCCACCTGCACAGGAGGGAGAAGATGGAAAACAGCTCACAGGTTGAGGTAAGGCAGTTTTCTAAAGCAAAAGTGAAACTTTGCATGTGCACAAGCAAAGAGGAAAGAAAAATAAAATGATTCTCTACTTCCCACCAGCAAGTCATGTCCAGCCACTTCCCAAGAAGCAGGGCTTCAGCACATGTAGCTTTGAAAGGCATGTATTGTAAATAACGAATATCGCTTTGGTTAGTTTGGGTCAGGTGGCCTACTTGTGTCCCCTCCCAGGATCCTGACCATCCCCAGCCTCTTGATGAGGGGTGAATGTTGAGAGACAGTGCTGATGCTGTGCCAGCTCTGCTCAGCAGTAGCCAAAACACTGGTGTGTTATCAACACCTTTCTAGCTACCAATACAAAGCACAGCACACTGTGAGGGCTGCTATGGGGAAATGAGCTCCATCTCAGACCGAATACAACTTGCTACAGAAAACACCTTTTGCAGGTTATGAACAGTAACACCAGCAGTTTCAAGAAATGGCAGGTAAGTAGAAATAATTCTAAGAGGCAGAGCTTATTCCTCTATACCCTTGGAATGGTGAGCTGCAAAACCAGCTGCAAGGAATCAGAAAAATCACATAAACAAAGAACAGCTTAATGACTTCCATTTTATTCACCTTTAAACATCATTTCATAGGACACCCACCTACCAGCCTTGTCTGATACCTGCTTATCAAATACTAGTACCTTCCAGGACACTGATCTCCAAGACAGGAGATTCAGAATCTGCTCTTCCTCTCCCAATTCAGCCACAGCAGTGGAATCCCTGGATCTGGACATTTACTTTCCGTAACAACTCTGTGGCAAGAACCTTGGAGCTCGGTGAGGGAAGGTAGACTTCATGCCTAAATAGCATTTATATTTACCATTTCACAGAGACATTATTTACTTAAAGGGCTAACAGAGACATTAGTGACATTACTTAGGAAGTCCATCAGGTAGCTTTAAGCACTCTAATAACCCAAAGTGTTCACTTAACAAAGGTGTACTTTGAAAAAAATACAAGACAGTACTCTCAGTCTCCTATATGGATACAAGCTATTTTTAAGTGGTTATCATGCTTCTAATTTTGCTGTATTTTCCATAAAAATATATACAGAGAGAAGTTCACTTGAGAACTGCTTACTACATTCTTAAAATATGCAAAATATATCAACAGCCACAATCTCAAGTTACATGACCTCAAAACAAATCTATACATAAAAAAGCCCAAACAAAGAAACACTCAACTGATCAATTTTGGAATACATACCTGATCGTGTATCAGTTTGGAGACTGCAGCTCATGTTTGCAAGTCAAGAATAAACCCATACTTTTCACTAGACAATTAACAAAAATCTCCAGACCTCTCTGTAACACGATGAAGACATACACACAACAGGATTCTTCACAATTGAATCTATTAACTGCAATACTGAGAAACTGCAAGTTTTAATACTGAAATTAAATCCAGTGTCAG
Organism: Pithys albifrons albifrons; assembly: GCF_047495875.1. Classification (NCBI taxonomy): domain Eukaryota; kingdom Metazoa; phylum Chordata; class Aves; order Passeriformes; family Thamnophilidae; genus Pithys; species Pithys albifrons. The sequence continues at coordinate 65,644,270 of NC_092460.1, forward strand.
AAAGGTCAACATTTTATACAAAAGGAATTTCTCCTTTTAAAAGAACTGGCCCTTCAAGAATCCTCAAAGCTGCATGAAACACAAGAGTTTTAACTAAGCTATGAAAGGGTGTCATGATCCTTTCTAATTGGCAGAGCTACTATTTAATGTTACTTAGTAAGGCTCCAATGTAAAAAACCTTTTAAGAAAAGGTCTTCAATTAAATACAACTAATTCACTCATACTTTTCTTTCAGAGTAGTTCCTAAAGAATGATCAAACATCCCAAAATAAAAGCCTAAATAAAAGAAATTGCTACAGAAGTTTACTCCTTTAACATGATTAACATGTGTCAGTTCCATGATGTAGATGGGAGCAGTATCTTTGCTGCCCTGACAGATGCTCCCCAACCATGTTTGCACCTACCTCTTTTCAGAAAAATTAGATTTTAACCATTACAATTCTTACGGATCCAGAACTCTTCTTTGTTTAAAAAAAATCCAAGTAAATGTTTGTAAGTCCATCAGCATCCAGCACATTTCTACAGTCATAACATCTAATAGACAATTTAAAGAAAAAAACATATCATAAAGATAAATTTTAACGCTAATAAAAGTCAGTGATTCTCGCACATGTTACATACGTGACACACAAAAAAATTTTTAAAAAAATTTAAAAAACTGAAAGGCAACCTAGCCTGATTTAGAACTTTGTGAGGACACAGCAACTGGTGACAAGAACTGTACCTCATAGTTTAAGGAGGTTTTTATAAGCAAAGTCTGTACCTTGGGTTAACCTCATACTGTCAGCACGGGGGCCCACTAAGGGCTCTCTGACAAGAGATCTCAAGTGAAGTGCACAATTAGAGGACACCAAGTCATTTCCTGGACAAAAATCACACAGCTTGCAAACTTTTTATTCTGCATATTCTACACTTAATCCATTTTATACTGATCTGATTCTCTAAAAATAAGCACAAAACTGTAACTTAACCACATGTTTTAGTAAAAACTGGCAATTATTTATATATGTATCTGAAGGAGGAAGTACACATTAAGAGACTGCAAAACTAACAAAATTGCAGTAAGACTACACATCATTGTAAGAGGATACATTAAAAATTATCACACTTCTCAGCCAAAATAACCCAAATGATTTTATAAACTACAAACTCTAGCCTCCCCAGACAAAGCAAGTTTAAGAGGATGGTCTCAGAGGCACTGTGCTCAAAAAGAAGGCAGTGAGCAGCCAGGAAAGAGACAGTAAACAAATCATAATTCAATACAGGCCCTTCAGCAAGAAGGACAAACACCACAACACAGGGGTGACAGAGAGGGGGAGAAGAAAAATGAGTCCACAACCAATCCTAACAGGAAAATACACTACCCACATTCTCATTTGAGATCTCAATTATTCACTACTCACACAGGCACACAGAGACAGTCTGCAAAGAACTTATAATCCCATAGGCATTCAACTGACTATACATCACTGCATGGGTTTTAGTTTTGGCGTTTTGTGGGGGTTTTTAAAGATTATTCCAAGGCTTCCTCAATCGTTAATACATTATATTGTAATTGCTCCAGTGATACAAGACTTACTCAGGCATCTTATGCTTTAGCACAAGTCTGGTATCACTACTGCCTCTTTACATAGGAAGATTTTTACCAAAACTTTGGTTTACAGGAAGAAAGCGAGAGCTGCATAATAAGAAAAAAACACTCCTACCTGGAAATTGAAACATCAAGAAGAAAAGCTTTAGTCCAGCATCCCACAATGTCCCAATTACACATTAAGTCCATCCTACTGAAAATTCCTGATTGTTCATTATCTGCAGCCTCTTTGCACAACACATGGATTTGCTCTGTGTGTACTGCCAAGAGCACAGTCTGAAAAGGAGGAGAAGGGTCCAGCAGCACTTACAGTGACTCTAAGACCTGTTGGACACAGACCGGGAGTAACACACATACTCTTATTCATTCAGAGAGTAAATGCTCATACCTGGTCTGTGCATGCATTTTCAGGCATACTTAAGTTCCTGCATTTTTTCGGGACTTCAGAGGCCTACAAGCCTACCCCTTTGCCAAATGATGTCAGAAGACAGAAATTTCACCTCAAGCATTAAAATTAAGTGGAGAAAGATATGTGGGATAAATCTGGATCTTAAATAGACATCCAAAGATTTATAGTTGTCTGGGTATTAACTGCCTCCCTTGTAAAATACAAAAAAGTGGAAAAAATGAGTCATATATTACTTAAATAAACCTCTTTACTATTTTCACAGTAGTTTTACCGCAGATGAACACACAACATAAAACTAAAGCCTCCATCTCACCTGAAACATTCACTCCTCTTGTAACACTTCTGCTTTAAATTGCTTCATCCTTTTCCTCATTACATAATCCTCCTATACCTTTACCTCTAAAGTATCTCCATTTACCACAGACACAATGGTAGTCACTCCTTAACTACAAAGTTACACCTAACCCCTTCTTTCCAATCCTTTTTTCTAAGTGTCAATAATCTTCCAACAGACACAACTTATTTTTTCAAGTAAGGCTTATTTACAGAAAAGAAAAAAAAATAAAATTCAAGATCACAAAAACACTTCTTCTAAGCATTCAACTCCAGAGCCATTTTCAAAAGGCAATTAACTCCCCCTGGAAATTGTATTATGTTTTAAAGGTAGGAATTCTGAAAAAACTCCTGTAATGTGAGGTTTATCTAACACTTCTAAATTAAGGATTTTCCAGAAATTTTCTATAGCTCTTTTACATTCCATGTTCAGAGAACTGCACAGTAATGCACATGAAGTGCACTTTAATCTCGGCCTCGTTCAAACTCACCTTAAAATGCACTACTCTGGAAGAAGAAAAAGCCATGAAAACACACAGATTCAGTTTTACTTTTAAGAACTCACATTGTTACAGAAAGCACAGGCAGTAATGCTGTGTTGGATAATCTCAGTCATTGCTTTGAGACTCCTTATTCATTCCCTTGGCCAAATTACAGAATGCACAAGGTTTTTATGCCCAAATACAACTCTTAACTACCTTTCAGGCCAAACTGCTCAGATTTTTTTTTCTGTAGCTAAGATAGTACAATCTTTTCTGACTGTTTTTTAACAGAAAAATTGCTCCCCCTTCAGCTGAAAACATTTTAAAATCTAGTCTGTTGGAATGCTCTAGGACTTGGACACTGTGCAACACTGACAAGTAGGATCCGTTCCTGTCTTAGGAAAGCCCCGTGTACGGCGACAATGGAGACCCACCCAAAGCTGCTGCACCTGCAGGTTCGGCGCCACCACCCTGCTTACCCACACGGAGATCCTACAAACTCTCGGCTGATCTGCAACACCTTTCACCTTCTTGAGAGACCTCTGCATGACAGGATGGATGTAAGCCCAGCCACAGAAAAGCTGCGGACACTTCATCCTGGGACTGAGAAATACTTTTAATTGCTAGGACACGGGAGAGGAGGAAACCAGAAGAGGAATTAGAGTTCAGAACAGGAACAGAGAAAGAAATTGCAAAAAGAAAGAGACAGATGTGTAAGATGCTCATGGGAAAGTAAAGAGTACCAAACCCCAGCCACTACAGCATGCAGACCTCCAGATCTTGGACCCAGTCCCTCTGGATTTTCCTGTTCTTTTGGTCAATGGACAAGAGACCACTGTCAAGACTCACCTCTACCCTCTTCTAACTAATGGCACAGAGACTACAGAAGAAAACAGTGTCTAGCTAAGATGTTTCAATGCCACAAATGTAAACTGGTTTTATGCCTGTCTCTTAAGGTTTGTATTTTCTTTTTTTTTTTAATAATGCTGGGGGAGCCACACAAAAATTCTCAGTAGTGTCTTCTTGAAATATTTCAAGTCTATGCAAAAGCATTAATGATTCACAGATACAAATGAAATGAAAGGTATTTCTGTTATGAAATACTGAGCCAATGTCTCAGTTTCTCTAACTATAATGTACGGCTGTCACTTTAATGAGGTAATATAAAAATACAACTTTTTCAAAATATTATCAAGCACATCCATGAAACTCTAACGAATAAACTGAAGATAAAACATTAATCCAGTATTTCCTTACAATTTTGGATAGCATGAGCTGAACAAGGGAATTAGAAAAGAAAAACCTCAGTGAGAGAACACCACACATCCGCTCTAACCAATGGCACCAGAGTACTCTGGGAAAATACATTTGACCAAGAAAACTGTTTAACAGTGACATGAAGATGGAATCTGACTTAAGATGGGAAAGAAAACCTTCATTCCAGCACTTCTGGAATTCAGATTCCCTTGAGTTTGCAATTTTAACAGTCACTGAAGCAGGGGTTTATGCACTGAGGGACGGGTTTATTTGTAACAAAACTTCAAAGTTTCCTCATATAAACTGACCTACATCCCTCTAAGTTTATGAACTGAAAATGAGACAAGTTTACAGCATGGCAGTATAAGCCCAAAACTTCGCTTTTCAATCTTAAATTGTTGGGGAAGAAATGAAACTCAGTGAAAAGAAGGCATGAAAGACTCCGAAAATCACAGAGGGAAAAAATCCCAAACCACCCAACAAATCATGAGAATACATAAGGTAGAGAAAGAGAGGCATTCTGGGAGTAGAGACAAACCAGGCCAGTTTAAGTGTTTTGCATTTACCTAAACCCCTGTCTTCAGATAAAACTGAAGTTCTCAGCATCATATGCCTATACTGACACTGGGAAGGCCTTGGCCACTTGACGGAACACAGCTGCTCTTTGCTAGGTTTATGTACCAACCCAACTCAAGCTCCTCAAGCTTCTCACGCTAAGTGAAAAAAAAAATTAATCTTTCAATAGCTAAAATTTTAAAGCCTATTTGATATTACAGAAGAATGAATATGTGAAGAATATGACCATCTAACCAGCACTGCATAGGTTGCTATCACCTTCACTTCATACATCAACCTCAAATTTAAATTTGTTTCCCATAACAGATGTGTAATTACTAGGTATCACTTGGAGTCTCATTCTCACTCAAGGGACATATTTCCATTAGTAGTCTAGCAATTTGTAATTCTGATTTTTTGCTGATTTTATTTGCCAGTTTGACAGTTTCCACAGAGGTCAGAGTGTTGACAGGAGCAGGACCTGGCAAGGTTTCCAGTGACTGACAAGGCCTCATGTGGATCCAAACCAAACCTGCTCTATCAGCAGCTGTCCCTCTTGTTCCAAGGTAGCACCTTTACCTTGACACCACTGGAGTCTCACCTCTGAGAGAAAAACAGAGAGGAGAGAGAGAAAATAAAAGAAAAAATGGATAATGTGGGCAGAACTGTGGTAGCTGCATTCAGAGAAAAGAAACACACCACCAAAGGGAACTTTCTTATGTAAAACCAAGGCAGAATTTGGTGTGTCTTCTGGGTTTGACACAGCAAAGCATGAGGACAACTGATTAAGCAAGACCATTTTCAATTTTTTTTTCCTGTTTCAGGATTAGTTTAACCTTGACAACTGCATTAGTTTAAATGCTCTTCATCTGTAACAATTTCAGAAACTCACCTTCTAAGCAAAACTCTGTCATTCCCTTGTGGTTTTACACACTTTTGCCTTTCCCATAAGAACAGTACCAGGTTAAGTGTCACTACAATCATTAGTGACTAAACGTTTTCACAGAAAACATGTTCACCACCAAAATATCCATCCCTCAGAAGGATCAAAACATACCTACACAGTTTGAGAGAGCACTATGTATTAAGAGGGATGTGAGCTCATTCTGACCCTGTATTAGTCAATGAAAAACACTATCCATTCATTCTATAAGCTGCAAGTCAAAAAAGGCAGATTTTGAATAAACCTCACATAAAATTTCAAAGTTTTGCTTAATTAGACAGGAAAGAGGGGGTTACATCATCGTCCACAAAAACCTAAAACTTTTCATAAATAGCAAATTTTACAATGACTGGAGGATAAACACTAACTTCACAAAGTTAAATTATATTAACACTAAAAGTGTACAGTGATTTGTTACATAAAAATGAATGGAAAATTCTTTTCCCAAAACTCCCCTCTCCTAACAAGCCCCTCATGAACCTATTGATACCAACAGGTTCCTGACACAGCCCTGCTCAAACCAGGCCAGGAACGCTCGGTGATACAATGCCAGCTCTCAGGGCCTCCCTCACATTACCATCTTCTCCTACCAGCAAAGAGAGAGACAACAGACACCTGTGGTGAAGAAACTGTGGGATGCACTCATGAAAAAGAAGACTGGGCACACAAATGCTGAAATACACAACTGATGTGTTATTCTTGTGTTTGGCTTCCTGGACTTCTACTCGAGAAAAAGAGGAAACAATACCAAACAGAACAGAAGAACACATCTGCAACAAAAACACTGCATTTCTTCTCTACAAGCACAGTACCAGGTGACAGGCCCAGGCTGACATACCAAGCACCAAACAACACGACCCGGACTGCACAGGCTCTTCTCTGGGATGCTCCCCCCACCCTTCCTCTCCCACTCCTTGACTTGCCCACCAAAGGCACATTCTGGCTCCAAAGTGGCCGGGGCACAGTCTTGGCCTTTCTACACAAAGAACGGGGCACTTGAGAGCCCCTCAGTGCCAGCAAATGAACATCCTTCCTTCCTCCTGAGCCACAGTGCTCCAGCTGTGTCCCAGGGCTCCTTCTGGAGAGCACAGAACTGAGGAAAATGAAAATGCTCCTAGTCACAAGACCAATCTAAGAAACAATCATTTTGTGTAGACATCCTGTCCCTCCCCTCGCAGGCACACTCGGCAGTTCCCCAAGAACTGGAGGAATTGTGTCCCCATCACCAGCACAAGGGTATGGCATCCACAGGCCTCCACAAAGGGTGCTGCTGCATGGCTTGGGGCTTCCCCTCCCAACACGTAAGATGAATCAAAAGGGTTTCTTAACAGGCACAACCAAAGGAAGGAGGCACAGGATGACTCCCACTGAACAACCCAAATCCAGCCTAGAAACAAAACCTACCCATGAAGAAGTGGCACATATCTAACTACCTGAACATGAGTATCTGCTGTTTGGCCTCAGGAAGGGCAAAGGCAATCCATACTTTGCCAAGGGTAACCCTCACACTGAAGCATGGGCTTCCAATGTCACAAATACCAAGTTTTACAACTTTTTCGGTCTTTTCAGATTACCTTCATGGTTGACAAGAAGTCTGAGGGCTGATAGTGCTTCCTCTGCCACAAAGTTATGGATACCTGACCTAGACAGGTCATAACATTTTAATTGTTCAGATAAAACAATCATTAAAAGCATCTACAAAAAACTAATTTATTGTTAAAGCTGCAACCTAATAAAGGGGCTACGTGTCTCTCTACTTTTTACAAGTATCCATTTCTTCAGACCACAGATCCCTTTGAGATCGTTCTTCACTGAACTACTGGATCCCTCAGAGAAAGAGAAGGATCTTGTAAAATGAAGCATGTGGGGTGTCAGCAACCGGCACTACAGAAAATTAACTTCTGGAGGGACAGTAATAGAATAAACAACAGTTGCTGCTGTTTTGGCCTAAGACTTTGAGATGAACTTTGAATCCTCTACTCTGAAATTTTAGGTGTGCTCTGAACATAGAAATACAGCACCTACTTCAAGAAGTGGTGGAGAACTAAGTTACTCCATAATAAAGCTGTAATTCTTGATACATTCAATTTCTGACCCCTCAATTATGTACATGTGACAGGTTTGTTCTGTACAGGTGTCATCCTATCAGCAAGACATGATGCATTCTATCATTTAATATGTTATTTGCAGTCTGATTTCAAAAAGCATGAGAAAAGCCACATTAAAGAGATCTCAACATTGCTAAGACTGCAGCAAGTGGTGTACAACAAATAGCAGAACAGAATAATTTGATCGTAAATGTCACCTAAAGTCCTGAAAAAGTAGTGAGGTTTATTTTCAAGGAGATTTTGAGTTTGCCCTCAAAGCTGCATTAATATGATTAACATCTTGCTTTCCTGTCTGCAGCATCCATGGACTCACAGAACTCTTACAGCTACAGCACAGAGCCAAATTAAGTGAGAGATCTCTGAGAAACTGTACTTACCTCTGAGCAGGAATCCCTGGGGCTTCTTTTGGGAAACCAATGTCTGCTGAACTGTATCGTACCTTTCAAACTGTTGTTTTGCTCAGATATGCAGAGGAGTAACATACCCAACCGTGTAAACAAGATCTTTTATATTCCTAAAACACAAGCAAAGCTACTCTTTGGCCACAGACACTGACTGAGAAAATATTCCAGATGTAAATACCCACAACCAAAAATTAGGTAGGATGTGTTCTGCTTCATACCAGTGGGGATGAAGCCTCCAGGTGCTAACAATACAAGATGTGTTACATAAGACTATGCACTTATTTTTAGAAGCATATTACAAAATTAAGTACTGCTCTGGAATCTGTTGCAGAGCCTTGGACAGTTACATCAATATACACATAGAACAACTGCTCTGTTGGAGCAGAATATCAGGTTTGATTCAGACTGAAGATCTATCCTGACAGTCCCAGAAATACTGAAACATCTGAGACTATGAAAGTTAATTTACACACATTAAAGAAAAATCAAACCAAAATACAAACGGCTAATCATAAAAACATATTCTTTTCTATGGGCAGCAGAACTAATAAAAACTACTTTCTTACATGTTTGTTCTTCTGTTTCTTAATACTTAAACCGTGATAACCCTTAAGTTCCTTATTTTCCACATCTCTTCATGACCTTCCCCCCACTCCAGGTAAAAGAGCTGTGGTGCAGACACACTGGAAATCTGCATGTGCTTTCAGGATGCCTGACCAGCTGCCATTCTACGGAATACATACTGGATCACGTCTGACTGTTTCTTTTCCAAGAGGGTGCACTAATTTGAACTTCTTTACCTAGACACAATTTTATAAGGTCTGTAGGACAATAATTTGAATCTTGACTTCTCTTTCTGATTTAAGTTTCCACATATAAATGTATTTATATAAAGTATAGATTCAGTCAAATGCTTAATTTTTGAGTTAACTCAAAATTTGGGTTACCTATATATACTTGACCTACTTTAATTTTTATTTCTTGCAGTTACAAACATAAAACAATCCATCAAGCACATTCTACTATCAACAGATTTTAGCACCACCATTTATTAATTTGTGGCCTATGTTATTCCTCTTCAGGCTCTCTCTTAAGTACAGCAGGGCCTGTGGACTACCCTTAGTCTACCGAGTTTTAAAATACATGTCTCAAAATTATTTTAATAACTGGACTCTGGAGACTCAGGTATTCCCTAGTATAGAGAAGTCCAGCAGTTGCACCCTGGAATAGAGAGTTAAGGGGCAGTTAAAGATGTTGCTCTCAGTCAGTCGCTCCCGGTTACCAACCAGACCTACACTCGGCCATCCCAGTTTTCAAGGCCTCTCAAACTTTGCTGTATAAATTCAGACTAGACTGAACTGAATCTACACAGGATCCTAAAAAAACTCAGAGATGCTTTTAAAAAGAGGGAAAAAAAAAGGTCATTTAAACTAGTTCCATGTCTTTCAGAAACAATGGAAGATTAGGATCACAGTTAATATTAACTGTTTGCAAATTCCTAATTAAACTGTTATGAGAATACTACTTGCCATCAAGCATATAATGCTGGTAGTCACAACATACACTGACCTCAAGGAAAGCTCAGAAGAGCATCAATCTCTTGGAAGGTACACTTTATCTGCAAGAAATTAGGATATTCCCTGTTTCATCATAGATGTCTCACAACATTTATGTTCTTATCTAACTGAACTTCCATGAAATTGAGGGAGACAAAACATGTATTTATTGCCACAACATATCATTCTGAAAATGTCAGTTTCCTAACAAAAAACCCCCAAAACAACACACCAAAAAAATCCCCCACAAACAAACAAACAAGAAAGCAAAACAAAAACCAAAACAAACAAAAAACCCAAGCAAAGGAACATAAATTTCCTTCAATTTCCGCCATGAAATAAAAAAGTAATACTGACTTATTCTCATCTATGATGCTGATCTCAATCAATTCCATCTTGATCAACTTAGTAGAAATGTCCATCCACATGTAGAAAATAAGCCAACACATTAAAATTTTGACAGAAGGTACCTTTCTACTTTATTATGGTGCTTTTGACATGTTGGAAAAGGTACACCACACAGTGAAGTATCAACAGCAGTACCAACACTGCAATGAAGTAACTGAACATCTCATATAGAAGATTTTTTATGTCCAACAGTTTTACAGGTGGACATGGCAAGAAACTTTAACATTCAGAATTGCTCACCATCTCATCAGTCTTTCAAAAGCTGACACCGTGTACAGCAGATTTCCAAAAATCTTCCAGGTTTCTACTTCTCCACATCGAAATACATGGTACAAACACTCGAGAGAAGACCACCTTCTATACAATCTTTTAGCCTACATAGTCATTACATATAATACCCACTTCACAGCTATTTTCCTGCTTCGTGCCTTTTTCAAAAAATAAATATTTATATGCAACAAGTACTTTCTCACAAACCATCACTACTGAATGGTAAAAGACTCCAAGCATATACCCAAAAAAGTCCCCTACACAGCAGAGCAGCAGAAGGAGGGCTGGCAGACCTTTTTCCCATCATTATAATTCTCTGGCAAGACCTCCTTTGCAAGAATAGTTTTCACAATTAGAACAAAAATACATTCAAAATACTTACAAGGAATAGTCATTCTACCTCAAACAATGCAAGGTTTTAGTAGGCTGGGAGGGGAAAAGTTCTATTCTAGTGAAGCTCAATGCAAAAACTCACACATTCATACAGACTGCATGAAAAGTACACAGTCCACTGACATAAGCATTAGTAACTTATTTTACAGCAGAACAAGCAACCTCCTACAACCTTTTGATGGAAAAGATAATATACGGTATTTCATTATCATTGCCTGTGTTACAAAGACAGCCTTAGAAAAATTTGTTTGCCAAGAAGTTGCCTACAAATCTAAACATTAACATTTTACACTTCAAAATAGTTGGCTGTAATTAGTCCTAGTGCTTCTTTTTGGTGCCTGGAAACTCCTTGCTATTGTTTCCAAATGCAAACATATTTAGACTGATGAAAACATTGTGGGCATGGAATTCTGAAACACACAAGAACAAACAACACAACGACCACTTGGTATAGGGCCATTGTGGGGTTTGCAAACTGTTCTCAATAACTATATAATACATTAACTGCTTCTGGTTCCACAGAAGCCTTGAACCTCCCAAGTAAAACATGGGAAACCATCACCCTCTTTCTACAGACCATAACTCAGCTATGAATTGGTTAAATGACTTACTCAGAGTCACCCATCACCTCCTTGGGTAACCCAGAAGGACAGAAAGCCTGGCCCAGCTGAACCCACTGCACTACCCCTGCTCAGCACAGTAACACACAACTGGAGTTTACATTTCAGGGGCCACAAACACAGCAGCATTTTAGACTCATTTTCAGTTTAAATAAACTATACCTTTTGACAAATAACTTGACCTCAGCCAACTATATTCAAAATCATTGATCCATACCCAGTGCATAAAAAAATCTGAAGGCAGGATTTTTTAAAAAATGCTTCTGAAGCTCATTACACTGCTCAATGCAACCAAAAAACCCCAGAAAAAACTCAAGAGTGGCACAGGGTAGAAGATACTTAAAAATAACCCCCACAAAAATTATCCCAAATCAAAAGGAAAACAGGAAGAAAAATGGTTTACTTACTACTAAATTTCTGATCAACAACTCTTGCACTGCATTCAACAAGAGAAGGATGTGTTTGAAAAATGTCTTCATTATAATCAAATTTTTAACCTACTAGCCTAATATGAAAAGAGTCCTCCCAGGAAACGCAGAGCTGTGAAATTAAACACACAACCACTGCAAAGAAGCAGCACATGGAAGAGCAACACAGCCAAAGGGAAACAATAAAGCACATTTTCTGTAATGCTACTGATAACCAATGTTATCTCAATACAAATTACGGGGTCTCAGTAACCCCTTTGAGAAAGGGCCGTTTGCACCTTGATTCAGAGCCCATCGCAAACCAGAGCAGAGGATGAGGTACCACACACCACCACAACACAAATATTCTATTTTCATCAGAGAATTACAAATGAAGGACAAAATATAAACTAAAAGCAATCTGAACATTTTATGGTTCGGATTTGGGCTTTTGCCTTTTTTTTTTTCATTTTTATGGATACAAACACAAAGACTTTCAATCCTATGTAAAAATCTCTTGCTGATTAGCAGAGACCATGTTTGGTGTATACACACCTGTCCCAACACCAAAATGATTCCATAAGAACAATTTAAAACATCCTGCTGTGCAGAGTTTTCATTTTATGCAATTCTTTCTATGCTGTTATAACGCTCAATAAAAGCAGTTAGCTGTCAATGTACAGCATCCATCATGAAAACTCTCATGCAAAAAGTCAACATGCAAGGAGGTGCTTTTAAGCCAATGGGACTATACACAAAATTCCAAGTGTTCAGATGCTTTTACAAGAAGCTGGGTCAGGAGGCCAATACAACACACAAACACAGCACCGACGTGCTAAGGCACATCTGCAAAGGGAAAAAAAGGCCAACTATTCAGGAAACACAACTGAAACAGGTTGTGTTGAATTGCTCAGCACAGTGCACCTGAGACACCAGGATAAACTTCAAGCAAAAATATTAGCTTGTATAGCAGAATGTTTATAAGCAATTTTTATACCCTATTTTTTTATACCTCAAAAGCCCAGATGAAGCAAAGTTAAACTAACTTGAACTTCTAAGCTTTTGAAAACAAGCACTGAAATTCACACATACACTGTATTCATAATAATTTTTAAAATTAGAAAAACTGTATCACTTTGTAATGGTTTGACCCATGGCTTCCTCAGTAACCATTGTATCTAAGGAAGTTACAAGTATTCCACACGTGTCTTCCAGGTAGCAGTGGGGGAGTGGTTTTCCTTCTCCCCTTTCTTGGCTGAGGAGCTGGAGGGAGGTGGTTGAAGCCTGGTCCCTCCAGTGCCTGGTGGTTCTCCTGTCCTGGGTGAGATTGTTTCATTCTTGTTCCCCTTCCTTGAGGTTTTTAATTGTGTTTGTTTTGATTCATTCGGTTTCTTTGGGTTGGGTTGGTGTCTTCCCTATTTCCCAGCTAATCAATCCCCTTTTCTCCCTTCCCCTCTCCCCTGGGAGGTGGGATCCTATGTGTTGTGTATACAGTGTGGTTTGTAAATGTTAGTAAATATAATTTATTCTTTTTATTCAGTTCAGTTTCTTTAGAGTGCGTTTCTTTTCAGTTTTTTTCCCTTTCCTTTGCTGGGAAGGTTCTGGGAGGGGGAAGGGGGGGGCCAGTCCAGGGTTGGCAACAGCTAGGCCAAACCTGCGACACACTTACAGAACAATCATTTAAATCTGTGGTAAAGAATGTTGGTTTGACTTACTAAGGTACTGTCCTTCTATAGAAGCTGGCACAGGGCCTTCTAGTTAAGCTAACATTTGGTAACAAAAAATACGGCAAGTATTCCGCCAAATATTTAATTTTTCACATTTTTTTAAGAACATATTTTTAAGATGCCTTCTACAAATCAGTATTCAGGCAAATTATAGCTTTAAGAGAAGACATAATTTTTAAAAGTTTAATACAAAGTTCCACTTCCTTTAGAACAAAATTCTGTACTTGGCGTACCTTCTACACTACCTCATAGCAAAACAAGCCATTCAATGTTTTTCTTCAGTTTCCAGAACAAATCAGAAAGCCAGGTGCAAGAAACCTCCATTTTAATTCAACTGGGGTGTATTTTTAAGATATGTTCACTTCTTGAGTCAACAAAAAGAAGAAGGTGGAAGATATTTTTGAATAAACAAAGTTATGACACAAGGTTGCTTTAAAACTATAATCAGGTTACAGTTTTGTAATTACTTCATGACAGACCTTGCACCAATATGGAAATCAGTGTAATTTTTAAGAAAGCTACAGTAGAGGCTAAAAAAGCAATAAAATTCCTAACTTCAAATCTAATCCCTATCAAGACTGAAATGCACTCAGAAATACAGCAAATATAACAGAAATACGTCTTGAGACCTACCAGTTCCCCTGTGGGCACACATCATTTTCATACAAAGTGAGTGAGGTAAAGACCACGATTTTCAGGTGAAAATAGCCATTTATGGGACTGTTTTCTAGCATCAAGCTTCAGGACATATTAACTGCTCTATTTTTTCCACTGAATAATAATTCTATAAAATTAGATTCTGCTAAAGAGAATTCAAATAAATTTTCTCTTTTTTTTTATAAATTTCTGGGGTTTTTTTTATTTTCAGTTTTTATCCAAGGGTTTTTCTTTCATTTGTTGATAGAACTGACGCATGAACAAGTTGCAATAACAATGACTACTTTGACAGCAATATTAAGTTTCTAGAAGAGATGTGTAGACAAGGTTTATCTCCTACTACACTCAGCTTTATCAACAGCTTCCTGAAAGTGAAACGGAAATGCACTTGCAAGTCAAGTCAGTCAGCTCTTGATAGTGAGTATTCAAATCCCTTTCTAAAATCAGAAGCAGTCAACGCCTTGAAGTTTAGCACGACGGCTGAATTCTCAACATAAACAACAGTGGAAGTTGGGGGCAAAAAGTAAAGCAAAAAGGCACTGCACACATAACATCATGTTCAAGATCATAAAACTTGATCTCCCAAGTTGTGTTCCATTAAGGTGTCACTATAAGAGAACTCAAACTACATCAACACACACACAACTATTCTCCCAAGTCTAAACAAATATGCCTTTGCAATATAAACTTCAACAATTATTTTGCTCTTGCAGGTCTTCGCAAGTCTTAACAGTCTGAAACACATCCAAGTTTCCAGAAACATGAAGGTTTTGACTAACTGATGTGACAGCAGGTTTGATCAGCCTAAACTCCCTTCCCCCAGCTCAAGAGTTTATACTGGGAGCCAGTCACCAGCACCAGATGTGGCTGCCGTGCAGGCACACAGAAACGTCTCCTTCACACACTCAAGTTACACTTACACACACATACATACATATATATAGATGAGACACAGAAAGTTCTGGGCATAAAAGTGTGCAAAGTTGGAAGCAACTTTTTCCCTGATAAAACAGACAGCAGAAATGAAAACTTGCTTCTGTTAGATGTGGGCCAGCAGCAGAAGATACTCACACTAAACACAAGCATTTTTCATTTTCCCACAATACAGGGTCTCCAAAACAAAGTTACTTGTAACTTCACAAAAATAAGCCCACCCCAAAACCGAAAATACCCATTAGGTGGTACCTTATTTTCACCAGGAGCACGCATACACTAACTGGATGGCCAACACTGACTCCTACACCCTTTAGCACCACTCTGGTGTCCCCCTCTTATCCCTAACCTGTCCCCCTGTGTCACCTTTTCCCCGGCGGGTCAGGCACACGCCAGAGCTTGTCACCGCCGCCCCGGCGGGCTGGGGAAGGCCCACTCCTTCCTCCGGCTACCGCGCTCGTCCCTTTCAAGTTTGTTTCACAAACGCGTCCGAGGAAAAACCAGAATCTGTTTACACACCGCCTAAACCGCCGCCAGGAAGAGAGTGGAACAGGCACAGGAAAAAAAATCAAGAGAAAGGCAGCTGGCAGTCCCCCTTGCTCACGGCCCGCTCGCACGGGGCCCGCGGCGCAGGCCGCACGCCGAGGCGCGGGGCCGGCGCAGCCCCGGCCGTGGGCGGCAGGTTCCGCTGCCCGGCGCCGGGCCCGGGGAAGGCAGCGGTGGGGGGCGGGTGGCAGCGCAGCCCCGCGGGGAGCGGCCCGGAGGGACGGGGCAGGCCCGGGAGCGGCCGGCGGGGCGGCGGCGGGAAGGAGCCGTTCGGGCGGGCCGAGCGGGCCGCGGGGCGAGCTGCCAACGGCGGCCGCGGGGATGCGGGGCCCGCGGTCGCGGAGGAGGGCGGGGGGCGGCGGGCCGGGCCGGGCCTGCGGCTGCGCCCCCGGCTCGGGCGCCGCGCGTCCCCCCCGCTCCCCCTCGCAGACAAAAGCAAACGGAAACCCGGCGGGGCGGCCCCGGGCCCGCCGAGCCCCGCCAGGGGCCGCGCCGCCGCCCGGGCCTCTCACATCGGGCCGCGGCCGAGACGGTGGCGGGGCCCGGGGTAGCGGCGGGGCCGGGGAGGGGCGGCCGGGGCCGGACTCACCGCATGAATTTTCTTGTCCCGCGGATCCAAGATGGCTGAGTATCCAGCACGGAGGATGCTGGGGGAGCAACCTTTACCCTCTGACCCGGCCGCCGCCGTGACCCCGCCGCCGCTCGGCCCGGCCGCCAGCGCCGAGGGGCGGAGGCAGCGCTGCCGCAGCGCCCGGAACGGCCCGGCCCGGCCCTGCGCGGAGCCTCCGGGGACGGGCAGCAGAGACAGGAAGAAGGAGCAGCTCCCTCGGCTGCGCTCCCTCCGCCTCCCGCGGGAGACGCGGCCCAGCGTTTGCGGGGGCCGGGCCCGCAGGCCGTGGGGCGGCCGGGCCCGCCGTGCTGTGCCCGCCCGGCCGGAACGCGCCCGGTCCGGGGCCCGTTTGGCGAGGGCAGAGGGCGGCGCACCCGGCGGGGGTGCCGCGCCGGGCCGGGGCGTGCGGGGCAGCAGGGCCTGGGCACAACGGGGCTCCCCCGTCCTCCCCTCGGCCCTGCACCCCAAGCGCTGCCGGGGACTGTGCAGACGTACCCCGGGGCACGCGATCCCATGGGAGGAGCCCCAGCTTCCGGAGGGGGTGTCCCGTCCCCCGTGGCCTCGGCCTGTCCACTCCCCGTGGGTCACTGAGCGTAGAAGGAGCGGCCTGGCCTCGCGGCAGGCTGTGTGTTATCCTGCGGGGAATCCAGGTCAGGAATGACCGTCCCCATGGGGTAAATTGTGTGAAAATTCCTCTGTTGGCAGCAGTGGTTGCAGCGGGGAGACAGGCCCTGCTATCCGCTTCGTGTGTTGGTAAAGTGGAAGAGCATTATTAGCAAGACTTTCGTTTTCAAAACATACATGTATGTTATAGCAATGGCTCAGGTACAGCAAGCACTGATGCACAAAGCACTCATAATGCAAATAATCCCCTTGAATTCAGTGAGACCACCAATGGTACAAAAGCTAAACGTACACAAGTATTGACATTATTGGTGAACTAGCTGGTCTGCTCCATCAAGAAAAACAATGGCACTTCGACCTTAATTTTGTTGTGAAATCATGAAGTTTAAAAATTCAAACAGAAAGATGAGCATATAATACCTGACCAGAAATACGAGCTTTCTGTCACTGGTTCACATCTGTGCTTTCTTAGGTTTGGGTTTGAACTTCCAAACTGAATTTAGAATACTGAAATAATTCAGTAGGTTGCTCAACACAAGAAACATTAGTATTACAGTAACATGTCTGTCAACATAAACATGTTTTGAAGATGAAAGAACAGTCTAATCTAAGCCAGGAGACCAGTTTCTTAGTGCCACCACCTTTTCGTGCAGCACAACTGTGTGATGGGCAAGGGTGCCATGTCATTGAAATAAATGTCTATACACATCATCCAGGAAATGTCTGCATTTTACTATTCTAATCAGTAAACCTTTCTTTTGTGACTCAAATATTCATGTCTTTGCTATAAACAAGCCCTTATAAAGCACCAAAAGTGACATGCTGTTTTAAGTAGGGTATGAGCTTCTGGGCTATTTTTGTTGTTCAGTCTGAAAAATCAATCTTTCACTCCACATGACAAATATAAAAGCAGTACTTTTAGACTGATAACAATAATCAGTGGTATTCGTCTTTAGTGTTGCTCTTTTATACCCATTTATAAATATTTTGCTTCATTATGTTTCATTTTACACTCTAATGGTCTGTTTCTTTTTCAAAAGTATTTTTTCCATTTTCCCAAAGAGAAGTCATTAAAGATGATAACAATATGATGCAAGTAAACTACACACCTGACATTGTCATTGCATCTGCATGAACTGATCTCTGTCCAGGACAAAATTACAGTTTACATGCAAATCAATTAACATTTATAGTACAAGGAGCCTGTACAGTTCAACAGAGCTAGGTAGTGGGAAAAAAGTATATTTTATTGTTTTAGACTGGTTAGCTTAGTGTAAGAACCTGCCTGACACTCACAATGTGTGTAAATTGTGATTTAAATTCTATTAATTAAAAAAAATTTAGCCTGCCCTGTCTAAAACTGTTTAGTTGAGGAACCTCGTTACTCAGGCTGTAGTAGCTGTGTATTTGACTTCCTTAATTTTTTTCTTAAAGAAAGTGAAAGCAGTTAGCATTTTAATGCTTTAAAACAACCTCTGAAGCCACTAAAGAGGGTGGGTTGTCAAGTATGTGTTCATACATTTGCTGCTTTTGGTCCTGACGCAATACATTTTTCTGCAATGGTGAGGCCTGTTTCCCATAGTTGCACCTGCTTAATTAAAGAGGTGCCCTGAGCTCATTTAATGCAGGCACTGCTAATTGTGTGTGGACACCCATAATGCATTTTGAACCATATGTGGTACAGTTTTACCTCCTTGTATAAGGCTTTGTGAACAGATGTGCATTTGTTATTTTAAATGTCCTTTAATCAATGGTCTCCTTTATTTTTTCCTTTGACTTGCTTCACAGGCTAGGCTGATACACATCCATCTTAAACCAGTGTAACAATATCTGTTGGAGTCAATCTGCAAGCTTTTGTCTGTGGCAGCACAGGTGAATGAACTGTAAAACATGTCTCCAGAAAACCTGTCCTGCGTGTGATTGTGTGCACAGGCTTCTGCATCCCACAGTTTAAGTGGTACTGCTGAAGTCACTTGTCACAGCCTTCTACCTAATGCTCCTGAGAGCTGAGGCCATGCATATTCTGAAGCAGTCATGACACGTTTCAGGTAGCCATTTGGACTTCAGCTGACTAGTGCTTCTCCTGATACCCACAGAGGTCTAAAAGCCTACAGCATCTGGGTGGAAAAATTGTGAAGAGACTATCAAGAGAGTCAGGCATGCTTAGAATGCCCAAATGCTTTATGGATCTCTGTATTCACAGGAAATTCTCTGTAATTGTTCTGTACCTTTGCTCCAGAGAGTTTGTGGGCGGTGGGTGACTCAAAGTGTCACCAGTAGATGTGGACAATGCAGTCACAGAAGTGAGAGGCAAGTGAATTGCCCAGAGTATGTGCAGGGCAGAGTTAGGCTGTTCCACTTCACCAAAACATGAAATTAAATTAATCATAGTAAGACCACAATTCTGTTATGAGTGAAGACAGAACATGATGAATAAGCAACCTAGTAAGTAATTTTTAAATAGAACAAAAAAGTTCATTTGAACACAGCACAGGTCTTTCCTTCTCCCTCCTACATATTGTTCCAATATTCTTCAGGGAAAACAAATACAGTGCAATCACCTAGAGCAAGGGCTGGCAGCTTTTCAGCGGTGGTGAAACAGACTGTACTTTTCTTTCTGAGATTATGGTTTAAATACCTTGAAAGAAACAGCTTGAACCGGAAGATACTGCCCATCGATTACAAAGTTCACTTGATCAGCTAAAACAATGAATTACTTCATCTACAAGAGGCAGAATTTTCTGATTTCTGCTAAACTCACAACTGTGTGAGATTCATGAATATGAAGCTGCAGCTTCTCCCTGATGTCTTTCTTCCTGCATGATGTTCCAAAATCTCCCAGTTGCTTTCTTTGGAATGTTGTAGGGTTACAGCACTGCTCAATATTAATCTTTGCCTTAGAAGAACAAAGCAGATTTTTTTCCATTAGTATAGCCTTTTTTATTAATTGTTTCTAAAACACAAGGATTGAGGTGTGTCACAGTGTGCACTGAACCTAATATTAACAAAGAGGTGTTAAAACATTTTTTTACCAGAATAAAAGCACTAAGACCACATGGTTTCATAGTGTATTTTCTCATAGTTCTTATTTACGAAACTTAAATTCAGCATAAAAGATCTGTGTAGATTTTGTTCATTAGTTTGACTTTTGCTAGTTAGTCTCCAATTGCTAGTGTAAGAAAGGTAATGGAAGGATCAGCTGTTTCCATGGCACTGTCCTTATCTATCCTTTCACTCCTACAGGGGATTTCCAGGGATGGCTGCTGGCAAGGGAAGCCCTACAAGTGCAGCTCAATTACTGTTTTAGTGTTAAAATGCATCACAAGGTATCCACACAGATGGCTTCTCATCTGCTGGATTTGTAGTTTCCAGGAGGGAATATTGGGAGCAGAAGTATCTTTATCTCAGCCTTTCATATTTTTACTATCAGGAAACCCTTTCTCAGCCTTCTGCTCTAGTGCCTTCAGTGCCTGATTTAGTGCTAATTATAACAGAGTATCAGGGGGGGAAAGATACCAAGTTTAAAGAGAAGTCTGCCAATTCTGGAAAATAATATAACCCTGAAGAGGAGACAAAATGTAAAATTTTCCAAAAATAAGATGCTTCACATTGCTGTATAGAAACTAAGTGGTCTGCCAGAGTGCTAGTAAATGAGAGGATAAATCAAGAATTAGAGATAGCAGCAGTTCCAAGTATTTCTTCAGACAAAGAGAAGAATAATGCTGCAGATGAAAATACATTTTCCAGAGGAGAGAAGTATTAGAGAGGCACAAGTCAGTGCCAAAGTAGGTGCTGACTGATACTCCCAAGCAACATTATCCCTAGAGAGATATGAGTTATGGCAGTGGTGAAATAGAAATCCTTCCTGTCTTAGTTCTCAAGACTGCCGTCAGCACCATGCTTGCTGGTGGTCATTGGAGAAGTGCTATTTCTCATTTGAAACTATTGAATCATGGAATCCTAAAATTGTTTAGGTTGGAAAAGACCTTTGAGATCATAAAGTCCAACCATTAACCCAGTACTGTCATGTTCACAGCTAAACCATGTCCCCAAGTGCCACATCCACACATTCTTTGAACACTTTCATGGATGATAATGCCATCAGTTCCCTGGGAAGGCTATTACAATGCCCAACCACTCTTTCAGTGACAAAAATTTTCCTAAAATCCAACCTAAACCTTCTTTGGTGCAACTTGAGATCATCGCTCGTCCCATCGCTTATTCCCTGCAAGAAGAGACCAACCCTCACCCGGCTGCAACCTCCTTTCAGGTAGCTGTACAGAGTGATATCGTCCCCGATAAGCCTCCTTTTTTCCAGGCTAAACACCCCCAGCTCTCTCAGCTGCTCATCAGACTTGTGCTCCAGACTCTTCACCAGCTTCATTGCCCTTCTCTGGACACGCTCCAGAACCTCAATGTCTGTCCTGTAGTGAGAGGCCCAGAACTGAACACAGAATTTGAGGTGCAACCTCACCAGTGCCAAGTACAGGGGTCCTGCTTGCCACACTATTCCTGACACAGGCTGGGATGCCATTGGCCTTCTTGGCCACCTGGGCACACTGCTGGCTCATGTTGAGACACTGCCAATCAGGATGTTTTCTATGAGCAGCTTCCCAGCCACTCTGCCCCTACCCTGTAGCTCTGGATGGGGTTGTTGTGACCCAGGTGCGGGCCCAGGCACTTTGCCTTGTTGAACCTCATACAATTGGCCTCAGCCAAATAATCAAGCCTGTCCAAGTCCCTCTGCAGAGCCTTCCTACCCTCCAGAAGAGCAACACTCCCACCCAACATAGTGTCATCTGAGAACTCACTGAGGGTGCACTCAATTTCCTCATCCAAACCATTAAAGACATTAAAAAAACCCTGGCCCAAATACTGAGTCCTGGGGAGCATCACTTAGGATCATGTCTAAAGACAGGCAAAGTTTTATTTCAAATGTCAGGGTCTCCTTATTTTGACTTTTCCATGTGCCTAACTGATGTAGTTACAATGAAGATGAGCTACATAGGACATTCTCTCCATTAAACTGCAATGTCTCTTGATGAAAACGTAAACTTCTGTGTTTAAGATGGTCAAAACTAAAAATTAAGTTGGGATAAAGAGTTATTGGAACAGCTTTGTAAAAAATGATCAGAAAATATATAGTCAGCAGCCTAAGGAAAACAATCACAGTAAAGAATGATTTGTTTCCCTTATGACAGGTCTCAGCTGAGGAAAGGAACAGCCTGTGGGGCTGAAGAGTGCTGAATTCTGCTTTTTGCTTCTTGACAGTTTTTCAAGATTGACAGTCAGGCCCATTTTCAAAAATGTGCTCTCCCCTGAATAAGTGTTAATGAGACCAAGCAATGAACCTTGGCCACGTCAGATGATGATATTCCGCTATCCCAACAGAAGCCAGAGGACTCCAGTGTCATTGTCCCACTGGGCAGCATGCTGGGAGCAAGTTGCCATGCAAGAGCACTGCTGCCTGGGCTGCTTGGAGAAGGGTTCATGAACTCACCAATGGTGCTCTTAGCTCCCCATGTCACATGCTGGCCCTGCAGCCTGCAGATAGTTTCACATGTGGACAGACCCCTGGACTACTTGCTCTCTGTGGAAGTATTTGTCTGGGCTTTGTGCTTGCTTGAAGAGGAGAGTCAGCTGTTAAGCTACTTTGAAAGCTTTGCTGGGATTCTCATCATCATATTGGAAGACTCTGAACATCAGCAAAGAGTCTGCTGTACCTGACTGGTCATCCAGTGAAGGCTGAAACCCAGATTGTGCGTCCTGAGCTGTTGCTTACATCCTTAGCCAATTCAAGCAACAACATGTTGTTTGGCCAATGAGATGAGGAAATTCTGCATCAAAGTTATCTCTGTCTGCAGCCAGTACACTGATTTGAACTACTTTCTATTGTAGCTTGCATAAACCCAATCCCCAGCATTTCTGGAAAACTCCATGGCCATTACCATCACAAGACTGCAACTGAGTCTTTCCAGCTGAGCAACAACACCACTCTGTGACAGATTATAGTGCTCTGTAATGGAGCAACAGAAGCTACTTTTGAGCTCTTATTCACCTTCAATGCACAGCCCAGCAAAACATATAATTATGTGCACCTGCCAGCTCGGGATCCTCCAGAAGTTTCCTCAGCCTTGGTTTTGCTGTAGCTGATAGGATGCTGGTTTATTACAAAACTTCCCCAAACACCTTGGATACCACCTTGGTTCCCTATTTCTGTCCCAGTCAGGACCATAAATTCAGACTTTTTGTTTACCATGAAGCCAAGCTATTTGTGAAATCTCATTATGCAGGAATTCAACTGTAAATATTGCATGTTCCAATATTTGAACCTCTTCCACCTTTTCTACCTCCGATCCTGCTCATCATTTTCAGTGCTCTTAAAGGAAGAACAGCTAAGATCTGAGAGCAACGGAGCCATTTTGTGTGTAGAGATCAACTGACCAAAGCAGTTTGCTGCTTCCTCAGTCAGACATGTCTCAGCATAGATAAACAGAATTTTAAATTCAGTAGCCTGTCATGCTCCCATCTCCTCCAGCAGAGCCCAGGTTTTGTATTGCAGTCTTGCTCCTTGTTTAGCTCTGCTTCTTTCTTGGATTGGCACTGAGGAAGAGTGGCAGCATGTTCAGAAGACAAGTAAGAAATTTTTTTTCTCTTTCTCTCTCTCTCTCCCCCAGCTCTCTCTTTCTCTCTCTCTCAATTTGTCTCTTTCTCTCATCCTGCTGAGAACAGACACACACAGTGATATAAATATTCTTGCAATAAGAAGCAAGGCCGCCTAGTACAAGAGACTAGTCCTTCCTGCTGTGGCTCCTGTGAAAGCAAACTGCTGTGTCTGTTGGGGAGCCCTACAGATTTAGGTATGAGCCTGAAACATACAGATCATATAGTGCAAAACTTACAATTTCTGCATCCAGGATGTCTCCTATTTCATTATGTGTTGTGAGATCTAGAAATGAAAGCACTGAAACCCCAGTTCAGCAGCACTTTTTCAGACAGAAGCTGCGACAGGTGGTGCATGCCTGGGCAGAAGGACAAACCCACTAAGATTGCCCTGCACACTTTAAATTCTTATTTTGCTAAGTATGGTCCCAGCCAGCTTATGTTCACAGCAAGCCTGTGGGTTATTAAAACTTTCCCTTAAAATTAGCAATGCTGTAACACTGATTCCCACCAGTAACTGAAAGGATACAGTGTCATGTACTGGCAGGAGTCCTGTGTCTCATACGCACAATTATATTTTACTTTTTATATTTTTCCTTTGATGTTAAGTCAGATGAGTTTGAAAGCTAGGGACACAATGCCTCTTGCCACCTTTAGCTCTCTGAGAAGGAGGTGCCTGATCTAAGCTATTCCTCCAGCCTTTCTGCAGGTCAGTGGGGAGAGAAGGGAATTTTTACTTCTTTTACTGTCTTCCAAGAGTGGGTGTCTCTGCTGAGGGCTAGCGCAGGTGGGCTGTGTGGCACTTGGATGGCTAGTGCTAGCTGGGAGAAATTGTACAATCTCTTTACTCAAGTGGGAAGCCTAAATATTACTAGTTCTGCGTATTCAGGAGGAGTTTCCTAAAAAAAGTTTGTGCACTGTAGGGGATTATAGTGTTTGTGTGTGTCTCCTAAGGTCTGAGATAATTGATGAGCGCATCCTTAAGGACCAGGGAGCCACCTGTAGAATATGTGATACCTTGTAACCAGTGAGATATTTCCATGTGTGTTAGGTGAACTAACTCACTAATAGTGCATTGGCATGTTATATACAAGAGTAGATAAAAGTGAAGCTGTAACTAAAAATGAAGTCCTTTGTCTTCAGTGAGCCTTCTGATCCCACTGCAGCCTGAGCTGTCTCTGCCTCCTCTGACCGCTGCAAATCTACCTTACCCTGACAGTGCACAAATTTAAGGGCTTGCTGCTCAGGGCCTGTGTTTGGAAAGTATGCAAAAGGTAAATCTGGTAATGAAATATTATGTTGGCATAAGAGAATTGGAAGTATTCTCTTGATTGCAAGATTTAATAGAAAGATAATACTTGTAAAATAATGTAATTCTAATGTATAGTTCTAAAAACAATTTCAAAAGGACCCTGCCGTTTTCAGGGCTGGAAAAACTCAACTGCAGGAAAACAATTCCATAACATGAAACAGTTATTAACTTCTTAAAATGTAAGTAGCAATTCTAACATCCTCTGTTTTCATATTGATTAAGTTATGTCTGGTTTGTTTTGTTGTTTGTTTTTGTTGGGTTTTTTTAGTATGGAGGCATATTTGTTTTAAATTAGAAGCTCCAGAGATCAAGGTTCTGGTGTTATAAATGCAGAGCTGGAGACAATCTTTTCCTGAGTGCTGACTGTCAAAATAGACGAGACAGAAATAATGGAGGAGATGAGGAAAAAGAACTGAAGTGACTTGCTAAAAGTTGTATAACAGTCTCCTGTTCCAAACTGCAGTGAGGGAGTAAAGCTGCTGACTGGGACTTTAGATGAACTATCTTACCCAAGTTAGCCTGGCCTTTTCAGTTCAAGTGTTCCCTTGGGAGAAAACCAGTATGACAAATCACAGTTTATATTCAAACATGGAATATCATAAGCAAGAATTTTACTATTTTTAGTATTGTTAGAATGTGAAAAGATTTTATGATGACTAGTTGTGGTTGTCATTGTCGCATCCTTGTTAGCGATCTGTACTAGCACCCAAGTGAAATACTCACTGAAGGCTGATGAGTATGATTTTTTTTAAGTGTACAAATATGAGATCATCTGATACATTTTCTTCAGTGGACCAGATATACTCTGGACCTGTGCCAACCTCCCCACTCAGTCTCCAGTGTTTCTTTATTAAGAACATTTATGGATACTTTTCATGCTAATCCAGTGAAAAGATAGTTGGTGCTCTAAGCCCTGAAACCATGTGAGGTTTGGTCTGACTTCACAAGTCCCAGTATTGTTTCTAAAAGATCATGTCCCTTATTCTATTGGTTCATATTTGTTTAAAAAGATGTAAATGCATTCATTTTGTAACAGCAGGCTTTGTGCCAAATCAATAGTCTAGCTCAATACCAGACCATGTACTGTCCATCCTTCCACAGTCAACATAAAACCAGAAAAAGCTTTGAACTAGCTCTGTGTGGGTCAGCATGCCCATACTGGGGTGTACCAGAGCATACAGTGACCCAGCAATGTGCAGGTCTGGCATGAGCCATCATGACAGCACAGCCTGAGGGTAGATAGCCATATTTTGGGTGAGTTTTTTGGATTTTTTTTTCCTTTACAGTTAGTCACATGCCAAACTGACAAAAAGCTGCTTGGCCCACGAACCCTGGTAATTAGGTCTCTGTGCTCAGCTAACAAAGTTATGTTGTTTTTAGGGAGGATGAGCTGTGGGAGAGACCTCACATCTATCTGCAAAATGTCAACTGGACCTACCCTGCGAGCACAGCCTGTCCACGGCTCTGCTGTGTGGTGAAACCCTAGGAAGTTTGGCCTTTGCACGTCTTTCACTTTTTCGTGGGTTAAGTGCGTGAGTCAGGCATCATTCATCACCTTTGGGGTACTTGAGATGGCATTGCTCTCTCCCCTGGTGCAGATGTTCAATCAACCACTAAAGCAATATCTGTAGTCATCACTCTAAGTGGTGAACCACTAAAGCAATGAAAGGGAGTGGTGTGTAGGACAGTCATTGCCAAAATCATCTGAGTCTGAACTGAAACCGAAACACTGATTGCTAGGCATTAACTGCTGCTGGCTTAACTTTTCATAAGTGCATTCACATTTACCTAAGTAGCTTTATATACTCTCTTGCAATTCCCATAGGCATTCATAATAAGGATTTTGGGAGACAAGATTCAGTATTATTAGTAATATCATTGTTATAGTTGCTAATTACCTGCGGAAAATTTGTGTTTAGCTGAGTCCATGTTGCACTGTGTTAGGTCAGGACCTGACCTGGAAAGTTCCAAGAACAATAGCCAGCTGCTGTGGACCAGGGGATATCATTTTCCAAGGAAGCCTAGAGCAGATCACTTAGCCCTGTCCCCAGAAGCAGCCTGTTCTCTCTGTGTTTCTCCAGACGGTTGCTCTATTGCAAGTGTCCAGCCTCAGCTTTTCCTTCCAATACCTGTTGCCACTGTAAATAAAGAGATACATGATTCTGTGAAATTTTCACTAGTTATCAGAAAATAAATATCTTAATTCAAGTCTACTCCGAAGTGATTTCTGTGTCTTGATCGCATGGTAGTTTCAGTAGAAGATTTTCATGATGCTATAGATAAACATTATGTTGAAGGGAAGGGATTAACCCTAGAGATTAAAACATATCTTTCTAAGCTCACCATTGAGAATTTTTATAAGTTTAATCATATCTAATGCATTAAAGAATTCATCATTTGTAACATAAAATCCCTGTGGTATAATATAGTAGTCATTTGTACAAATTCATCTGGAAAAGTGCAAACAATGATGTTTTTGTTTACAGAGTTATCAAATATTTTACATTTTATTGCAGTTGGCGGGGGGGGAAGCTATTGAATTAGTTTAGAATAATTCCTTGTTTGTATTCTCTAAACTAGGCAAACAGTCTTTCACTCTTATAAGAGATGTTTTATGAGCACTGAGACTTTACCCTCCCACAGCAAGGAAAAGAACTAAGAATTGTGTTTTAAGGGCTGTGTCACATGCATGTGTGTCATGTGTGTGAATACTGTACTGTTACAGTTCTCTGGAGAGAAACAGAGCAGTTGTGGATCCTACTTGCTAAATCCCTCTCCTGGGATGGAAATAAAAACTCAATAGTCATCCCTGCTGCTACATATCACATGACTGTGTTTTTCTTTTGTGTTTCTTGAGAGCAAGAGATGCCCGGTTCTAATTTTTCCACAAACATTCCCTCCCTGAAATTCTGGTGTAAAAATTAACTGGAAAAATTTGGTAAAACCAAAATATTTTTAAAATACATTCTAAGTTCTCTTGTCTGGCAGATATAGCTGACATTTGCACTCACTGGCCAACGGAATTACTTCTCAACTCCTAGTACTTCTGTGTCTTGAACTGTGAACTTTTCCATAGGGAATATACCCTGATTATTGCATGTCAGTGGTGGAAGTGTTGAAACACTACTTTTACACCAAAACAAAATTGCCAGAGAAATGAAATTCACTTCCTATACAAAAGGAATCAAAATGCCATGGCACGACAGAAATGTCAGAGATCATAGAATCATAGAATCATAGAATCATAGAATCATAGAATCGATTGGGTTGGAAAAGACCTCCAAGATCATCGAGTCCAACCCTTGGTCCAACTCTAGCTCATTTACTAGATCATGGCACCCAGCGCCACGTCCAATCTGCATTTAAAGATCTCTAGGGATGGTGAATCCACCACCTCTCCGGGCAGCCCATTCCAATGCCTGATTACTCTCTCTGTAAAAAATTTTTTTCTGATATCCAACTTAAATTTCCCCTGGCAGAGCTTAAGCCCATGCCCCCTTGTTCTATTGCTGAGTGCCTGGGAGAAGAGACCAGCCCCCACCTGGCTATAACTTCCCTTCAGGTAGTTATAGACAGTGATAAGGTCACCTCTGAGCCTCCTCTTCTCCAGGCTAAACAACCCCAGCTCCCTCAGCCTCTCCCCATAGGACTTGTGCTCCAGTCCCTTCACCAGCCTTGTTGCTCTTCTCTGGACCCGCTCCAGCATCTCAATATCCTTTCTGAACTGAGGGGCCCAGAACTGAACACAATACTCAAGGTGTGGCCTCACCAATGCAGAGTACAGGGGAAGGATCACTTCCCTGGTCCTGCTGGCCACGCTATTTTTGATACAGGACAGGATCCCATTGGCCTTCTTGGCCACCTGGGCACACTGTTGACTCATGCTGAGCTTCCTGTCAATTAGTACTCCAAGGTCCTTTTCTGCCTGGCTGCTCTCCAGCCACTCTGTGCCCAGCCTGTAGCGCTGCAGGGGGTTGTTGTGGCCAAAGTGCAGGACCCGGCACTTGGCCTTGTTGAACTTCATCCCATTGGAATCAGCCCATCTCTCAAGTCTATCCAGATCCCTCTGCAGAGCCCTCCTGCCTTCCAGCAGGTCGACACTCCCTCCCAACTTGGTGTCATCAGCAAATTTGCTGATGATGGACTCAATCCCCTCATCTAAATCATCAATAAAGATGTTAAACAGGACTGGACCCAACACAGACCCCTGGGGAACACCACTGGTGACTGGCCGCCAGCTGGATGCAGCTCCGTTCACCAGCACTCTCTGGGCCCGACCCTCCAGCCAGCTCTTAATCCAGGAGAGGCTACACTTGTCTAAGCCATGGGCTACCAGCTTTTTCAGGAGTATAGTATGGGAGACAGTATCAAAGGCCTTGCTGAAGTCCAGATAGACCACATCCACAGCCTTCCCCTCATCCACCAGGTGGGTCACCTGATCGTAGAAAGAGATCAGGTTGGTCAGACAGGACCTGCCCCTCCTAAACCCATGCTGGCTGGGTCTAATCCCTTGTCCACCCTGAAGGTGCTGTGTGATTGCACTCAGGATGAACTGCTCCATAACCCTGCCAGGCACAGAGGTCAGGCTGACAGGCCTGTAGTTGCCAGGGTCCTGCTTGCAGCCCTTTTTGTGGATTGGGGTGACATTCGCCAACCTCCAATCATCTGGGACCTCCTCTGTACTTTAGTTCTACTACAGATACATTTCTACTTTGTTTATAGCTTACATACAAGAATATTTTCCTGTTTACCTTCTGAAGAGAGTGACCTGCAGTGATTTCACGCCCTATAAAAGTTACATTTTTCATCCATTGATACTCTCTAAATCATCTATTCAGCATTTGATGTTTTTAAGTCTGCCTTCTGAAATTAGATTGCAAACTTGCATGAAATGCCTGGAGAGTGTCATAACCTAAGACAAAGTCCCTGCTGAACATTCAGTATATGTCCATGTGCTGGGCACCAGCCCTGACCTTTATGATTCCAAGCCTCTCCTGCGCTGGGTAACCTACAGCACTGCCTCTGGCATTCATCCCTTCAGCTCACTCTCTGGATTCTTGTGCTGGTATAGATCTATATGTCATGATATATATGGGATGCTCCAAAGTAGCTGTGGTGAACATCTCTGGAGCAGTGATAGCCACTGAATACACTATATTTGGTTTGTGCTGTCCGAGAATCCAAATTCTGTGGAAAGCCTAATTCTGAATTAAATGCCTTCAACTGAATTTCATTTTAAGCAGCATAAGAAACTTATCATATAAATATCTACTTGGTTTCCCTGATGCACTTTAATGTTCTTTGGAATTTAGGTCAGTAAATTTTTATTGGTTATGATGCCATTCCTCATACCTCCTCCCCTTTCTTGTGGGATTCCCCTCTAGGATATTCTCTTCATCTCATCAAGGACTCTTTTTTTTCCTCCCTCTGACCTTTGACAATTTCTTCAGGTCCATTTGGTCCATCAACAGAAAAGGGCACTCTTGCCCATAAAACTCTGTCTTTTAGACTGTTCTCAATTTCTCACTTTGCTAGCCTAGATGCTTATTTGTTTTGTGTTCCCTGCTTGGTATAGCTCTGCACTCTATACTTGCCTCCATCCAGCATTTTCTTTAGCATCCCCTCTCTCTCTCCTCACTGTGAAGTCTTTTAATGACCTTTTTACCTCCTTTTTACTCTTTTGCATGATAGGATTCTTATAAGCCTTTAGCTATTATGCTGCTCTCAGAGGGAGGGTATTGTACACAGATTTCTTCAGCTCCATCAGAGCACACTGTTACATCAGGGATTGTACTGATCCCCCACCATGCCAAAACAAGATTTTACATCTGGTAACCCACCTCAGCAGCAACTGCTTCTTTCCAAACATGACATATCATGGAGGATCACCTCCAAGGCCGAGGATGTGGCAACCTTGACTATTCTTTATGAAATCTCTCACTGTGGGAGGGAGGCAACAATGGCTGGAGTGCAGGTGCAGACCCAACAGCGTGCTGCCTTGTCATAGGCTCTGGCTCTCCCCAGCCTTGTCCATGCTTACAGTCATGCTCTGATGTCACACATGAAGTTGTATCCTAGAAGTGAGAAGGAGTGTAGCTATAAAACTGCTTGGATTAGACAAAAGTCTGGCATTGCTATTATTAGCTATGTACATACGAGTCTGGCAACTGAGGACACGCAATACTTACAAGAGCACAATTCTCTGCATATGAGCTCCTCTTTAGACACTCTTATTCCCATCCTCTTGCAAAAGGAAACTGGAAAAAGGGAGAATAATAAAGACAGAGTCCACAATAGCTGGCTCTTTTACATTTGCTGCTTACGTCTTTCTGTCTGAAAGAACTGTGACAGGAGGATTGGGTCTCAATAACAGTAGCCTTGCTCAATAACACAGCATTTTCTTTCCTGGAAATGCATTTTATGCACCTCAGCTTCAAACTCTAATAACCCTCCTACTCCGACGGAAATATGGCATTCATGTTTAAAAGGAAAATAAAAGCCTTTGCTTTCCTGAAACATCCTTCTAATTATGAGCAAACTGGGTAACATTTTCCCTTGAAGGTTGCATTTATGTAGACATTTTGGCTTGAAAGAAGAAAAATGTTCAAAAACCTGATCAAAATTCAGACACCAATCATGCTAGTCATCTTCTATGTGAAGAATTCAAACAGGATTTCTAATCTCATGACTCTGAAATGCAAAAAGTCTGACAGACTGAAACCCCCCACAAAAGGCAAGCCCCCACTCAAATGACGCAAATAATTATTTTCTCTTCACTTATTTCAAAATTCCCACAGTTTCTCACATGAGGCCCCTAAACTCTTATTTAAAAATTTCAGGATAATCTACTTCTGGCTTGGAGTGATACAAACATGCTTCTCTACCCATGTGGCCTACCAGTTATTAACCTCAGTCTAAAATCTTCAGCCAAGCACATTGGCACCAAGAGCTCACAGGTATAATGCTGCTGACCCTGGTGCTGCTGCTCCTGGGATGAAGCCAGCCAGATCCCTGGCATGGCTGTGCTGTTTTTCATCTGTTCACGTGGCACCCAGCCCACTGGCAAGGGCTTGTGCCAAGCTTAGTGCCTGATCAGTGCTGTGATGTGGGTCCCAATAGCTCCGTCCCCAGCACAGGCACTGCTGGGTCATGGGGCTGTTTGAGCATACAGGCATCACAGAATATCTGGTA
The DNA here is from genome assembly GCF_047495875.1 of Pithys albifrons albifrons. Lineage (NCBI taxonomy): Eukaryota > Metazoa > Chordata > Aves > Passeriformes > Thamnophilidae > Pithys > Pithys albifrons. The sequence continues at coordinate 65,676,269 of NC_092460.1, forward strand.
TCCCACAAAAACACAGGATTCCCAGGGTTACAAAACTTCTGCTCACTCTCCTGGGTTTCTTCACTGTTACTTAGAGAGTGGGTACTGAGCCTAAAAGAATGTTGGGGGCAGCTGGACAGCAGCTGGGAGGGCACTGGTCCCAGCTCTGCAGTGGTGACTGGTGGAGCCAGGGACACATCCCACCAGCACACCAAGGACTGTTGCCACCACAGAGCACCATGGCAAGCTGGTATGTCATGCTGCTTTCTTAGGTACCTGTCAGCTTGCAATACAGAAAGCTGTTGCTAGACTGATCCTTTGAAAGCATCAGAAAGGTTTGAGATAGTATAGGCAGAAGAAGCACTATTAGAGGGTGTAAAGCAGATTTTATAAAAGAAAAGGGGGTTATTGTTGCCTAGTGTGGCATAAAAAAAATGAAAAAAAGCTATAAGATCTTGTCCACGGTTTTGCATCCTGCAGCTGTCCAGGCTTACCTCTCTAGAAACAAAAATACAGTAGGAATTGCCTCATTGTGCCCCTCCTCTAACTGAAAATCAGTTCCTTTACAACTAAATATCTTCCAGCAAGACACACAAAATGCATACATGAGAGTGTTGTACTGGAAGGTATATAAGATGTATCTACATATTTTTTCAAACATTCAGTAGAACTTTTAAGACTGGTTCAAGTTATTCAGACTTATCTATCTTAAATTGGTGGTCAATCAGCATACGTGTCCATGGTTGCCTTCTGAAATATTTTTGTTCCGTGTTGTCAATACTTGGAAATAACTTGCAAAATAGGAATTGAGAACATTACATTGGGTTTTGTTCAGTTCAGAGATAGCACAATGGCCAGCCTGTCAGATAATTTATTTGCAATGAATAATTCAGTCTTAATTATAATCATCTAAACCTTCAATCCCTTATATCTTTCACTAATCAACCTCACATAGCATATGGGGAATCAAGATAAATTCACTCTTTTAATTAGAAAACCCAAAGCCTTTGTATGCATATTGGTTGCTGACAGGTCTCATAAAACCATGTCACCAAACTGCTGATGTTTCAGAAATTCTGTCTCATACAGTGCAACTCAATGATTATGCGATGTGTTTTTAATCATGAGATTAAATTCTGGGAGCATGCAAGGTGCCAGCACAGCAGCACCTCTGATCATGCTCTTTGGCTCCATCCATCTTTTACACATCAGTGGTTGTTGCTGATGGCACCTAGGAGGAGTTTGGAGTGACAAGGCAACTGTCTCATGGCATCTTATGGCAGGCTCTCTTTTTTCAGGTGCCCTTAATGGGCATGGTGAATTTTCAAACAAAACATCTTCAGTGGAATGTGATCCACTTATGGTAAAAGATGCAGAAGCAAAAACATGTATGATGTGTTTGGTTGAGCTGGAAAAATGCCAGGTATAAACTAAAGCAATAAAACTCCCTCCTCTCACTGAGAAAAGGGAGAAAAAACCCTCTAAGACTTAAATTTAAACTTAGCTAATTATATATTTACATGAAAAAGGGAAAACTAAAAGTAAACTACAATATAACACACACCCACACAAGTTAGATATAACAAATAATTCCTTCACCTCCCCACCCAACAGAAAACTGAACCCCTCCGAACACAAATCTCACTTTTCCAGCTACAAAACCACCCAAGAGAATTCAACCTCTCCCAGGAACAGACTCAAGCAGAGAGAAAACTAAGAATAAACATTTTACTTTCCTAAGATACCATAGTGGCAGGCGGCAGAGTGGCCTGGTCCTTGTAGGACAGCACAGCAAGTCCAGTCAGTACCATGGCCATGGGCAGGAGAGAGAGAAGCTTCTCCTCCCCATTCTTTTTATGCTTGAGATGACGTCAGAATATGGTGTGGAATACCATGGCCAGTAGAAGTCAGAGCTGTCAGCTGGCCTGACCCAGCTCCACTCAGCTGATAATCCAAGGCTTGCTCTAAAAAGCCTAAATTTAGGCCTAACTAAACCCAGGACATATGATATTTTACTACCAGAAATACCAGCTTTTAGTGAAGTATCTTCCCCTTGACAGTGTGCTACTGTATTTTCTTGTGTTTTCTGAGCAACCAGACTAGAGAAGGTGAGGTGACTGCTAAAAATACTAGCACAGGAAACAAAACACCCACTGAAATTAAAAATTAATTAAATTTTAAAATAATTAAATTAAACCTTAAATGTAAAAGAAAAATTAAAAAGCAAAACTTTATCCAAATGAGAAATATTTATCTAGAAAATGGAAACAAAGTGGGGAATTCCTTACTGAACTAGGTCCTCCCCAAAAGAGTTGATATCATTTAGAAATAGCATATTTTGGGCACATTCTGCTTCCTTTAATGACCCAACCTTCTTAGTTTCCTGTTTTCTTTGTAAGTGAACTGATTTTTCCTTGGAATAATGTTTTTATTAGATTATAAAACAAGAAAAAGACACAATTTTCCAATTCTTCACAGAATATTCTGAGGTGGAAAGGACCCACAAGGATCATCAACAAGTCCAATTCTTACGCGAATGGCCTGTACAGAGATTGAATCCACAACCTTCACATTATTAGCACCATGCTCTAACCAACTGAGCTCACCTCAGAGTCTCTTTTCCAGCTGTGGATCATAGTTAGATATCCACAGTACAAGATGTGCATAAATATGATTGATCCTTATCCTGATAGTGGCCATAACATACTGTAAATGTTATCCTGGCTTTCATTTCTCAAAAATTTAAGCAGTTGTTCATCCTTATCAAAAACAAACAAAAAAAAGGTAGAAGAGTACAAAGGGATTCAGATGTCAAGCTCCAGAGCAACAGCTGAATGGTCTCCCCTGTATTTTTACCTCATAGTGATGGCATCTCTTGCTTTCACCATCACAAGGAACCACAAGTAAGATGAGGTCACTGTCAGCTCTCACACGGGAGACCTGAATTTCGAGAGCAGAGGTGTTTGGAGTAGCAATGCTGGTGACTCACTATGTGAGACATTTCCTTCTGAGTCATGATTGAATAAATCCCCTGTCAGGTTGCTGAGAGGCATCAACAGGGGCTTTCTCTGTCTCCTCAAACCAATTAGTAAGTCATTTGTTGACAGTGCAGTCCTTCAGCACTTACTGGCTGACCTGGAGAGAAAAGAGAGAAAAACTGTAAACTTTTTCTCTAAGACAAGCCCTCTCACAGAACAGGATGTCTTTACTCTCTGCACCATGCAGAGAATTCTGCACCTCAGGTCCCGGTAAGTCCTAATGTTGGCAGCTTAGAGCAGGGTCTTGTAGTCAGTACCCATTGTGCAGAAACTTGCAGTTACACAGAATACCTTTCACCAGGATCAAATCCTGGCATGTTCTGAATTTTACTCTGAGTTTTTTCAGTATTGAAGCTCTGACATTTAGTTATATTATGTCATAGATTTTTATACTGAGCTGCTTCAGTGAAATACTTAATAATGTGAAGAAGAGTGTAATTCGATGGTACAAACAATAAAGGGCTGTAAGTCAGACCTCTATACACAAGAAGAATCATCCCAGGTCCAGGAAAATGGAATTCCACAGCACACTGCTTTGATGATATAAGCACTGAAATGGATATTTTACTGCTAGGGAATAAAAAATAATCAATTATGCACAAAAACATATGTAATAAATTAATATTATAAACACATTATGCCAAGCAACAAAGAACCAGTGTTTCAGCAAATACCTATCAAAGCAGTGTTTTAAGCATGATGTTCCAAAATCCAGTAAAAGCAAATGCTTGTAACAAGAGGTGATATTTTTGTTAAATCATCTGAAAAAACTATAGAAACTTCTAAGCACACAATCTCCATCAGCTCTGGCAAAAGAAGGGTCAAAACCCCAAGGCTAGAAATATTTTCTTTTGATATAATGTCATTAGACTAAGCTAAGAACTGTTTGTCTGACAGCATATTCATTTAATTCAGCTGTCTCAGCTGATTTAATAAAAAGTGTTATCCCTACCTTCATACTTTATAGTAAGAAGTGAAATGGGAGCGGTCACACATCTCATTATCTATTTTAAGGGCAGCAACATCAGATCACATCATTTATGCTGGTAAACTTAGTTTCCTTGTCATTCTTTAACTGCATACAATCTTCATAAAAATACTTTTAGAGAACAAAATAAACTGTATAATTTTAAAAATCAAAATAAACACAAGCACCCTGTCTGCAGAAGTAAGCAATTATTTGATGATGCTTAAAAAATGTTTTGGTTTGTAGGTGGATAGGTGACAATAAGAACATGAACTCTGAGCTCTGTACTTTAAACTTACAACTTAAAAAGTGAAAATAAACAGGAGAATATCAAGCCATGCTGTTTTCTTATGTGATTTTTTTTCATTTTAAAGGTATATTACTTCACAGAATTCTGCAGATTAGGGCCAAGGAAGAATCCCAGAAAAAGCAGATGCGTTATAGTAATTAGTTTTGGCTATTCAGTGGAGATGTTCTGTTGGAGTCACTGATGATATTAACATGATGAAGTCTTACATCAGACTCTTATTTCATCTCTTATTTTGTTTAAATTGAAACACTTCTACAAAACATTTATATTTTAATGAAACTACTTTCTGACAGAACATAGTTCAGCCAAAATGATTTTGAACAGCTTTCACAGGCTAAGTGGAAAAAAACCCTGCAGGAATCAGTAATTTCAACATGAGCAACAGTTTGCCTTTTTATTCAGTAACTGAGAAACACAGATAAGCTCTGCATACTATAACCTGAATCTGTGACATGATTCCCTATTGTATTACCTTTGAAGTGTTCAGTATATTATTACCTCTTCTTTCATTAAGATGAAAGTAAAAACTCTTCCAAAATGGCAAATTCCCTGTAGGGGGAAATTTGAAATTTATTCACTCCTTAAATAATTGTTTTCAACTTCTGGATGCTCAGTTTCAATGACAATTAATGCCCTGCACTTGCAAATGGGACTTGATAATGCTGATATGCCTTACTGAGTAAATAGACTGATGCATCAAACCCACAAGAAGATGTTTTGCAGATGCCATTTAATCCTGGTAGTGGTCAATGAAGTAAACAGCACAATAAATCACACAAATATGTGCTGCAATGATGACCGAGCTGCAATACATGGCAACGTATGGGATTTGGGTGTCTCCTCAGTAGCAGTTTCTGAGCCCTCTAGTGGCCCTCTCGGTATTTCACTAGCCAGAAGAGATGCCACACATATGCTGAGATGGGCTTCTTACAGCAAACCTGGCCAGGGACACCAAATCTGTTTCCTTCTTGTTACATGGTACACATACAGGAAGCAGAGTGGTCCTGACATTTCTCCTTATATCCCCCCTGGCATCACGCATGTTCACACAGAGAAGGATGCTGCCATTGTCCGTCACAGATGCCCCTGTTCTCTGTGGGTTTCCAGGTGTTTCAGTAGCTATGGGCATGTCCTTCTTCAAATTGTGGTGGGTATTCATGCTGAGCGGGCACCCAGGTGGCCTCACTATCCCTATTTGCACTGCTTTCCCTCCCAGGAGGGAAGTGAGAGTGGCACACATTGGGGATAGCAGGAGATGAGACTGGAAGTACAGACTGAGAATACCAGGGATGGCTTTGGGCTTTCCAGCTTGGTTTTAAGTCTGAGATAACATAACCACTGCCTCTAGTTGCTGAGTCCTGTTAACTGACTCAAAACTACTCATTTGTCTGTCTTTAATAATTTCTGGCCAAATGGCTAGTCCTTTTCACATTCCTTGGGACTCTCAAAACCAGAAACAGCCTGAATGCTTTTCCCCATGTGTGTAAAACAATCTCTGAGACTCCCCACACAGTCACCTATAAATAATCCCAGTCCCCTGTGATTACCACTTTATAGTAGGAAGTATTACTGAGATCATTTCAGGCACCCAGCCAGCTCTTAACAGCACATTGCATCCCATCACACAGATCTCTTCTAGTATCTCCTTGTGACAGTTACCACTACAAAATAAATGCTGCTTCTCCTAATGCTAAGACAGCACATGCTAAAGCACGGGAATGACAAATATACACGTCATCATGCAACATTCGATAAACATAGCTAAATTTGACTGTCCCTGGCACAATATATAGACACCAGAGAATGGAAGATCTTTAATGAGCCCATGTTCAAGGCATCACTGAAGATTCAGCAAAGATGAAGCAGAGCTTAAAAGTATGAAAAGGGAAAATGTCATCTGTCATGTCAGATTTAAGGGTCGATTTGCCAAGTGAGAACACAAAGCACAGCTGACTGAGCAGCAGTGTGACATCCTGGGAGGACACCAGACGAAGTTCCTGGACACTGCCTTCCCTGCTTGCTGCTGCCTGACCCCACTAGGTAAAGACACTTGCAGTGAGTGGAAGGCACTATCCCATTCTGAGCCTTGGGACAAAATGTCCAATACCATCTGGCATAGGACATCCTCCCTTGGCCTCAAATAGACACAAATCCTCCACAGTTCAGCATCTGCATGGCACAAAGGCAAGCTCTCAACCAGAGAACTATTTTTCCCTATTAAGTTTGTAAAGGTTTGTAAAAGTGAATGCTACAAATCCTTCACCATAATACCACAGTATTTCCAGGAAAAGTATATACCTCAAGCTATTTGCCTTACCACAGTTTTCATTTTATTCTGTTTCTTTCTTAAAAGAGAATGAGAAAGAAAGTCGAGATTCTTCTCCCTTCCTCTCTAATATAAGTCCCATCTTTTTTCTAGCAAAATTTTTGAAATAAAAATTTAACCAATTTCTTAGTTTTTGAAGTTCTTCACTAGGAGAGTAGCAATTCTGCTGTTGTCATGTAGTTTAGGTAAAGCAGTTCACCCCACAAACAAAACAAAAAACAGTCACAAATGTTAATGCATTGCAACAAATATGACAAAGTGACATATTTTTCTGACAAATTGAAAGACATTTGAAATACCAGATCACATTTTTCAGCTGTGTTGTTCTTAGTATTTTGTAAACTGTAGAAAATTACTTGGCTAAAGCACATAAAACTTAAGCAAGCTTAAAGATCCTGAGTATCAGTCAAGGGATTTTATTTGATCATGCCTTGCTTCAAAACAATTTTCTACTTCAGTGGACTTTGTGGAAGCAAGAACTTTATGGTGCATATCTGTATCTGCATTTGGAATGTCACACTAAACACTGCAATTATATACTGTGATGTTAATATTCATAATCTTCTCCTTCCATGGTGAACATGATCATCTTAAAGTAACCTTCACTAAGTGACCTGATAAAATCTGTGTACAAGAGAACAGGCTTTTTGGGGGATCTGAAGTAGTATGTGATTGAAAGCAATACAGGCCTAGGAAATTTTCTGCTGGATTTCATTTCACAGGAAAGCAACGGAACAGTGATGGTGTTCAGATGAGTGGGGAGACTAAAAGTGTGGGAGCCAGCCAAAAAATCTTCACAATTTTAAAGGCAGCAGTGACTCAGAGATTTTGTCTGCAAAAGTCTGGGCAGACAGTCCACATTTATTATAATTACTCTGACCTGCTGAATACATTATACAAGGAATTGTCAACATTTCATACTCTGTAGGCTCTTTTGGTTAAAAAACATAGATTTTAGCCGGTTCATAAAGACTAACAAAAGTCTTCTATAAAGTTTTGTAAGTATGTGATTAGTATTGCTTTTGGTAAAAGAATTTGTAATTGCAGTGTTGCATCCTCACCTTAGATGTAACTGGTTTTACAAAAAAAGTCTGATTTAATAAACTGTAGGCAGAAAAGGAAGCAAACAACCCTCATAAAATATAAAAAAATAATTTTCCCTCTAAATTATACATTCAAATCACACCACAGTACATAGTGTTCTTGCATGTTTAATGAAAATAAAATTTTCAACAAGTTCCAAATACCACTGGTGAATAAAATATAACTATTTTCACACATTTGTCTAGTCAGATTCATGAAAGCTATAGGCTACACATATAGAGCACCTGCAGCTCTACTATCATGTGATGTCCAAGGTGACTACAGCACAGACAGACTTTTCCTGCCTCTTACACACAGTACTCAGCACATTATATTGGAGATGTCCCTTTGAATACAGATACATTAACTTACTGAAGCACTACATTACCAAAATGGCTTTGAGGAATTTTGGAGGAATAATCTGAAGTGGCTTTTTGAGGAATAAGCCAGGCCAATCAAAGAAGCAACAAATATTCCTTACCTACCTCCCAAGATGAGAGCCAGAAGACCAACCACCTCAAGGGCGGGTATGGCTCTGGTGGATCCTCTTGCAATCCTCCTAGGAAGTCTGGATGCTTGATTGCCTCTCTGCAATGCCTGGACACCAACAAACACAGCACAAGGAATAAACAGGAAAAAATAGAGATCTGTGTGTGACCACAGGGCCACGATATCATTGCAATTACAGAGACATGGTGCGATAGCTCACAGGACTGGAGTGCTGTCATGAATGGCTCTGGGCTTTTTAGGAAACACAGGCCAGCAAGGGAAAGTGGTGAAGCTACTCTTTATGTGGGAGAGCAATTGGAATGTCAGGAGCACTGCCTAGAATGAGAGTTTATGATTAAGAACTAAGGAGTAGGCTAACTTGGGTGACATGTTGTGGGTGTTTGCTTCAGGTCACCTGGTCGTGAGAGGAAATTGGTACCACCTTGAGTCTGCCAAGCAAATAACAGTATTTGCCTGCCTGTGGCAAAGCCCAAGCAGTGAGGTATCCACATTGCCATGGTTCATTTTGTCATGAAAGTGGTTCCCTCCATATTTCAATAAACTCAGAATACTTTACTGTTTTGTTACAGATAATTTTGTACCCTCTGAACCTCCAGGCATGATCCAAACTCCATTAAGTTAAAAAGCTCAACACCTCTGTCTTAGTTTGAGGGAAACCAAAAGGTTTACCAAAACCAGAGGAGAGGATTCCTCCTCAATAACCATATCACCCCTTATTAGTTTAAAAACCCCAAAACTATTAATTAGAAAATGTATATAAGAAGGACAGCTTTTCTTAACTACTAGATATCTATAGAGATATAACTATAAACAGACGAGAGCAAACTACTCCCCTAGCACCAAAAAAACCAACCCCCCAAACGGTAGGTTCCTCCTGGAGCAGTCATATTTACGGACAGTGTCAGTGTCAGTGTCACACCTCAGCTGGCTACAAGGTGAATTTTCAGTCTTTTCCCAGCGAGGCAGAGACAAGAGGTGAACACTCACGTGGCACAGAATGGAGCTTTTCCCGGGGGGGGGGGGGGAGGGGGGGAGAGCAGACTCTCTCTCTCTCTTCTTGTCCTTTGTTCAAAAAGAAGGAAATACTGGGAGGTGAGGAGTGGTGGTAATTCCCAGAAATCTCCTTGCAGTTGAAGTTGGTCCCCAGGGAAAAAAAAAGGTCTACAGTGTGTCCCAAAGCAGCTGTGACTCTCTTTTCTCTCTCTCTCTCTCTCTCTCTCTCTCTGAAGCTCAGAGTGGCCAGAGATGGAGGGGGGAAGGCAAAGAGCAGAGCAAGAAGGAGCTCTCAGCAGCTTAGCAAACAGTGACTCTCTCCCAGCAGCTGCCCAAAACGAAGTGAAGCCAGTACACAGGAAAAGCCTCTCCCCCTCCCAGGTGCATTGAATCTGTTTTCTCACCTCTGCCCCACCATTCAGTTGGAATCTAGAGCCATCAACCACTCCTTTGTTCTCAGTCCTGGCACGTCAACTCCCAAAACCTTTGTGTTGGTAGGGTGAGAAAAATTCTCTGAAGGAACCTTTTGACAGCCTCCAACACTGAGCTTTGCCATCTTTATTGTTAAGGTTCTCAGGTATGACAGGGTGATGCAGCTGCTGTGGAGAGACTAACCTGCAGGAGCAAGCAAGACAGTGTTTAACCCACATCCCTTTTTTCTCCAACACTCATGCAAAATCTCACATATTTTCTTCTCCTATTAGCATAGTTTTCTGATCTTCTGTGGCTACATTCTGAAATGCACTGTAAAAAAAGCATTGCCATAACAGTAACAAAATGCTTATTTCACAACCATGAAGTTCTTTCTCATTCCACAGGTGGATCTATATTGTCATATACTAATGCTTTTTTATTCCATTACCTTATCAGTACTTGGAAGTTTCATATATTTACACTAGAACTCTCCCCACAATGGCAAAAAAAAAGAAACAGTAAACCCCAGATTCCTAGAGATCTCCCACAAATTATCTTTACAAGATTATTGCATTTGCACAGCAGATTAGCTTGATAGATTGATTATAATTCGCTCTCATTTTAGCTAATGTCGCTTTACTGAAAGGGCTAATAAACTCAATTCTATCCGGGCCAGGATTACCTGACTAACTGAGAAATTTTGTGTGCTAACAGATAGGATGAGACTGATCAACTCATTTCTTTGCTCCATTTGCACTACTTTGTTGGAAAGTACTTATTCCTGGACCTACCCTGAGGGCTCTCACTGTTGGCATGAGCCTCGGTGAGGTCTCACCACCTGCAGGGGTCCAGCAGTGGCTGCAGCAACTGAAGGCTCAGCCTCAAACTAGACTATATCTCCAGCCACAGTCCCTCCCTGCCAGCACTCACCTGCTCCTGCAGAAACGGGTGGCCGCTGGCAGGACACCAGCCAAGAAGCAGAAACACTTCTCCAGAACCTTGCACTGGTGACGGGGCTCTTGCCCTTCCCACTCTGGGCTCATCACATGGCCTCTGAGCACCCAGAGGTGGGTATTTTTAGCTTTTACCTGCTTTGCTGAATGACAGTAGGCCCCCTGGAGCCAGGGCCAAACAAGCCCTTGGTTTGCCCTGTCTCTGTCAGACTCTAAGGTCAGTGGGCAGCCTCCCAGCCTGGACATCCTGCAGATGCTCTGGCAGACATTGCACTGTATGGGTAACCTCACAGTCATGGGTTGGCAGGGACATCCTGAGGCTGTGACAAGACAGAAGAGACAAATCCATCTAGGAAACAATAACAAGGTAGTCACAGAAACAGTAACAAGGGTGAGTCGAAGGGCTGTAGATGAGCCACCCTGTGGGAAAGCAGAAGTTAGTGTGTGGGTAACCTTCCTCTAAAAGGCAAATGGACTCCAGACTTTCTCATCTCTTTACTTGTATGGTGGCTACCAACAGTTTAACAAACAACTCCTTTTTGTATGTTTGTGTGGTTTGGTTTGGGGTTTTTTTTGTGAGTATGCTCATCATTACTGTGACCATGTTGTGGAGTCTCAAAGGCTACACTTTGAAGTGTACACTTTCTCTGCTAATAGAGGCTGGAGTAGCCATAGCAAGGCTTCTTTGAAAAAGAAATGCTAGCAGTGAAAAAATTCTGTAGCTTGCTGCTGGCTTCAAACAATCTTCAGAGTGTTAAAATGCAAGAGAGGACATAAAAGAGGAAATTCAGGCTACAAGAGGGTAATGGGAGATTAAATTGCATATCCTAAGAAAGTCCTCTGTGTGAGGCTAAGTGACAAAAGGAGTTTCATTCTCAGGGAGTTTAAATTATTAATGACCCTGTAAAGAGGTCACTGTAAGGTCTTTTCTACTCTCAAAAATAATGAAAACCATGTGAAATGCAAGAAAGTACTGGAGAACAAAATAATGATGGCAATCTACATGGGATAGCACAGCAATCTCACTGGGAAGAAAGAAAATTCTTTATTAAGAGCTAAGTCTTATAAAGTCCATGGACTTTAACTTGTTTTACCAAGGTTCCTAAGTTACCCTATTTTACTGAGGAGGGAGCTGAAAGAAATTGAATAGCGGAAAAGTCTTTGAACACTAGTTTACTTTGCCCAGTTTCACATCTCTGCACCATGACTCTTAAAAATTGTGGAGGACCACAGATTCCATCTGATTAATTTGTTTTAGAAGATCTTGAGCAGGACTGGTATGACCAAATCCACTCCAAGTAAGAGTAGAAAAACGTGAAATAAAAAGTCTATGTCACAGTTCAGCTTGGCATCCTTCCTCAGGGAGTATGTGCTAGACATTAGGTCTAATTGAGCCATTTTAGGGGAAAAAAGGAAAAAAAAGCTAATATATGCAATGTCAGAAGCTAAGAATCTAAACAAATGTCGAAATCTGACTCTGTTACTTGGTCCATTTTTAAATAGCCCCTTCAACAATAACACTGCTACATTTGTATAAATGACAACAAAAACATCAAGCAGATTTGAAGTGTAACCATTTTTCAGTGTTTCTATACTTTGGCTTCTCTCCCTTTCTGAGCTGCCTGACAGATCTTTGGGAAGTGAGACCAGCAACCTGTGTAAGCAAAGCTCAGGCTCAGGCTGGACCATGAGATAAAGCTGTTGGTCAGGTTCCTGGAGCCAGGTCAAAACCACACTGCACACCAGCATGTGTCCTGTATAACACACTCACTAGTTCAACCTTATATTTACAAATTAACTTTGCACTAACAGTGTTTAGGTCTAATCATTTATTGTACCTCTGTACTACTTCTAGTTTCTATCAGCTCAGGTAATGCCTGTGTTCTCACAGCCAGGCTGGAAATACCAACCTTCTGTCATGTGACTGGGTTAACCTTCCCCTCCAGTCCTCAGACATGCCTGGGCAAGACTGAAGTTGTTCTCCAGGCTTCAGTGTTAATTCAGTGTTAATGAATAAAGGATACCAGGCTCACTGACTTCTGCAGGCCAGCCTAAAAGACTAAGTTGTGTCCAACCCTGAGAGGTTGTCTCTGTAAGCCTTTAGTTCAAGTTAAACACATGTATTTCCAAGTGCCATTTTGTTCTCATGAAGGTTAAGGTACCGACAACCAGCTTTGCTCAGCAATAAACCCTTGTGTGAGGAGTGCAAAATGCAGTGCCCCGGCAGTTTGCCTGAAGCCTGTTTTGCTGCAATTTGCCTTAAAGAGGAGGCATGTAAGTCTCCATAGCCTTCGTGGTGAGCATGCAATGGAGACATCCTGGCACAAGGATCTTGAGACTTGGTCAGAAGCAGGGTGGATGCAGTGGTAGGAGGCCAGGTCCCTGGGTACAGGGGGGAAACCAGGGAGAAGAGCCACAGGAACAGCTGGAGGCTGAAGAAAGAGGTATGATTTCCAGCATCTTGTTGCAAACTTCAAAATGGATAAGCCAAAGCCAATCCTCGGCTAGCCCAGACAATGTGCAGACCATGCATGTCAAACGGTTCTGCTTCTTTGCATCAATACAGTAAAAGAGAAACAAATATATGCTCTGCTTTTCAGAGTTTTGCTCTCAGGACTGCTCTGTGTTGATTTTTCCCATTGGAATAACTACCTAATCTCCTATGAGTTTGTCCTCACAAATATCCCTTTAAAGAAATCCAAGTTTACATACAGAATTATTTTTCAACTTTATGTGTAGAGGCTTATTATTATAATTGAAAATTGCCTGGCAGCATTAATAAATAGAATAGTTTCTATGCTCTTATTCATGTACAGCAATTTATCTTCTTGGAATACTGTGTTGTTGCAGGGAGTTCCCAGTATCAAAGTCCAGCCTGTAGAAAGACATTATCTGATCATCTTCATGCTGGTAGTGATTGAAATAGAAATTTGATATTACAGGAAAAGAATGCAGTAGTTCCTGCTGTAAAACTTCTTTCATAATACTGGCTGATATATATGCTATGCTAAATGCTGGTTAAAATACCATCACATACTAGTTGATTCCAGCTGCTGCAAGTAACCCAATATGTCATGGTCAGGAGCAGCTCCAAGAATAATGCAAATATTGCCAGAGGCTGGAAGTCCATATTAGGAGAAGTATTGCTCTGTCCTTCTGCATCAGCTAGGTTTATGCCTCTTTCTTCTGAGAAAATTTTCAGTTCTGTTTTTCATTTATAAGTCAGTTCATTGTGGGGTTCTGCTTCACTTGTCCAGAAGAATGCCCTTTTCTCATTACTTTGGGGAAGAATTTCCAAAGATGAAAATGTTGTATTTTGCAAGATTTATAAATGTAGCTTCTATTGAGAGCAATCAATATATTTCCACATAGCAGACTGTTCCATTAATATTCATGAAAATGTGTATGCACATACGCAAAAATATAGATGGGGCTTTTTTTGTAAATAGAACAGATCCCCGTATACCATCACTATGCTTAGAAGTAGAGTGAATACTTTTCATTAAAAGACAAAAATATGAGAGTGGTCCAAGTCCAGATTAGTATTTTAACCAGTCAATTTTTATTTCCTCTTACCATCTCCAGTGTCTTATATTTTTTATTCTCTTCATTCTCTACTAACAGTAGATACACATGGTAATATTTTCAACGTAGCTGGATAGCCAAGGGCCAAGGAAAGAAAAAATATGAACTATTTCATCTGCACATATGTATTTTCTTGAACTTTTAAAAGATTTTCACAATGCTTTGTGGGGGTTTTTTTGTTGTTTTTTTTTTGTTGTTGTTGTTGTTGTTTTTTTTTGTAAAACATCTTTGAAATTCTTTAGTAAGTGGATAAAAAAAGTGTATGCCAACAACAATATGAAATTAAAAGCAAAGATGAAGATTGTTTTCACAAGTAACTCAATGCTTTTAGGAGACTTCTTGAAAACAAGAAATGTTTGATGAATATGTTTTCTGTATGCCCACAGAAACTGATTTCTTGCTTTAGTGTAACTTTAAAAATCAAATAGTGGCTTTCTAAATTTAGCTTAGAGTAAACTCAAGTTTTCTTTTTTGAATTTACCACTGCTTCTTGGGATACATTTTATTGGAGCTATTGTCCCTGATTTTCATATTTGGAGATGTCTTTTGAGGGGAGAGGAAGAGGAAGTTGATCTCTGCAAATGACACTGTTAAATTTTAATAATTTTTCACCTATGCTTTAAGTGATAAGTGAAAGAAGTACTGCGTGCAATACTCAGACAGAAACTTTTGAGGGCTTTGCAATGGAACACTACAAGTTAGGAAATTCTTAACACTGGCTCAGCTGTATGAGTGAACCTCACTCAAAACCTGAGACTAGTCTATTTAGAGATTTTAGGCTATTGTAGATCTGTTCACTTCTGGACTACCAAACATAGCCTTCCCACCTCCCCAACCCCGAGAGGAAATGGTAGAAGATGCTTGAAAAATGGTAACTGGAAGTTTTTGTTGGCAACTACAGACTAGCTCTTCATCAAGACAAGCCTAAACCACAGAACACAAGCTTTGTTATATATTAATTGATATGCTATCAATCACAAGATAGAACAAGAAACAGAGAGCACCAGTGCTACATCCATGCACTGCAGAAGTCCTGTTGGCCAATCAGTTAAGCATCAATTTTGTTTGCCTGCAATTTCATCCTTTATGCAGTAGTTGCTTTTTATGGAAGGTTCCAACACAAGCTGAGTTTATTTTGTTCCTGCTGGTTTTGATTTCCCCTGTCCATCAGGTTTCAGTGGAAAAGAGTACTTTTAGATGCACTAGTAAGTGATCTTTGATGTGATGTCAACATCTTGTCTTGTAGGAGCACTTTTTTTATACTAACATCTAGTTCCTGACATTGCTTTCTGAGATAAAATAGTATGCATTGTCCCATAGTGAGTTTAAGAAGTCCACAAATTATTTTAACTTTTAATTTAGATGTATAAGAAGTAAGTAAAAAGAAGGAAGAAGTATCTGTATACCAAGCTGTGACCACCACCACCACCAGTGTGGAGAGCAACATGAGAAAAAAACCTACTAATTTTGGTCCATGTTATGGGCTTTTTTCTTTTATTTCTCAAGAAAGATGCTGTATTTTTGACAGTTTGATTGAATATTCTGTGAGATAATTTACGGAGTATATGCATATTCTGCAAATGAGCAGGTCAAAATATTAATGTCTCGGATCTACCCTAAAGGCATATAAGGATATCCTGGTTCAATGGCTCAGATTCATCTCACCTATTTCAGTCCCTGGTGCTCAATCATCAGTAAGGGACATAGACATCTTCCAGCTGGCTAGTTAGTCCACCAAAATCTTGCTGTTGACTGGAAAGGAAATGAAGGTGAATATATGCTTCACTTCATTAGTTGCCTCATTTCAGCAAGATGCAGTAAGTGCCAGCAAGCTTGAAGTTATAAACACAAGAGCAGAATTTGGCACTGCATGGTTATGGTATTAAACCATAAGACAGGCATCCAAACTCATTCAGCAGAAAACTTCACATTACTTAATATGCTAATTAAATTACGTGGAAGTAACATATCTTTACCACTACAAAGGAAATGTTTATAATGTTGTTCTATGAGGACTGATAAGTATAGACAGCCTTATGTATAGGGTTCATTTATAATCATAAGTAACAAATGACACTAAAAAGCAGTGACTTTTTGTTGCAACATTAAACTTAGTGAGCTATCAGACCACTAACTGCAGTGAAAGGCCATGTCTTGCTGCAGCAGCAGTACATTTGGATACAGATCAAACAATTCTGCAAGTAGCACAGTTAGAAGCTTCAATTTACAAGTCCTAATTTGCAAGAAGTCATAATTACAACCAGTTCTTATCAACGATCTGTCCAATCCTTGCTTAAAATTAAAATAAAAATAAATTAAATTAAATTAAAATAAAAAATATGTACCTGATGAAATTCTGAGAATTATAGATGACTGATCTCTTCACTGCTCCATCCTTCTTTTCTCATTCTAGCCTCCTTACCTTTACATTTTTCTCTCATAGGTCTTGTGAGGAGACCCATAATACTTTGGGCTAAGGTGGTTTAACATCAATATTACATCAATGTGCTTTCACTCTGTTCCACGTTATTTAGGCAACTGAGAGCACAACATAGCGCTTAGGGCCAGATCCTTATATAACCTTAACTACGTGCTCTATATCATCTTAATTCTTGGAACACGGAAAAAAGTCAGTGGGATCACCTGTACAGGAAGGCTGTCCTTGTTGTTTGATAGTATGAAAGAACTTGCCTTCTGCAATTATACAAGATGAGCATGTAAAGCCATTTTTAATGTAATGATAACTTGGCAAATGTCAACTCCTGCTGATAGAGCTACTAATTATATTCTGCAACCATGCTACTAGACCAGAGGGATTAATATATGACATTCATAAAAGTTCCTGGTTTATAGATATTGTGCATTAAGTTAGTAATTCTTCATATATTTCTGTAGTCTAGTGAACCAAGGCTGGCTCATATAAAACAATACTAGTGTTTAGGAAGGTCTGTCCTTCTAAGGTCCCGTCATCTTTGCTGCTGCTTGTTTTTCTTTGATATTTACATTTTCAGTGCAAGAGTAGGATTTCAAATCTCGAGATGCAAAAAATAATGGAGCGCTTATTACATGCAAATAGGTGGCAAGAACAAATGAAGATGCAAAACCTGAACAGAGAATTCAGTGTCTTCCACCAAGCTGTTCCTTAACTGCAAAAGCTGTCTCCAAAAAGAATGGAATAATTGAGGCTACACGTCCATTTACTATGTAGTCTTTCAAATGGAATTACAGACAAGGATGCAGTTCTTAGTCATTTTTGTGGTTCAAAGGTCCCTGGGGAATTATTCTTTCAGGACCAGAGTCACTTGCGATCATCAATTAATAAGGACTTGGGTGAATGTTGGTCAATTGCCTGCAGAGGCAATGACTGTAAATACCAGAGATCCCCAAGACATTCAGACTGTTAGGAACTTCCTTCATATAACAATGAAAACTTTCCAAGTGCTTAATTTTATGGAACATCAGCTTCCTTGCTGCTGTACTTTTAATGCAAACTATCATTAGTAGTCTGTCTTATCGATACTCCAGGCCCTGATATGTTTTTGAGAAGACTCTTTATTTTTCTAAAAGCCAGCTTTTAGTCCTGCAATGACAATTTCTGCCACAGCAGATGCCACTGGCTCCAGGATGAGAGTTTTTTATAGGATAGACACATGGCTGGATCCTCCTTTCCTCTAAGATCATCATATAGGTGATGAATAGTTTCTTTGGAGTTAGAAGAAACCTGCAGGAGCAGGACTGATGCAAGTCAGTAGATAAACCAAAGGTCTGCAGATGAGTAATTTTTAGTGTTACGTGTGACAAATGTGAGTATGAAGGTTACCTCCCTAATGCCACACATCACATACCAGGCTTGGATGAGGACCCTGCCAAGGTGGAGGCAGCTGTTTCAGAATGTCAGGTTCACTAAATCCCAGGCTCCTTAAAGAAAAGTGATCCTTACATAATACATATTGAGCTTCCCTGAACATTATATTTCTTTTATTTGCCAGCTTCTCCATTTTTCCAGACTTCTCCAATCCAAAACCTTTCTGCCTGGGGAAACAGAGTTTCATTGCATGGGTCGGCCTCAGGGACAGTCTTAGCTTGGTTGGTGACATGAGCACAATCTAAACTGAAGTATTTGGAAGTCAGCATAAAGGGCACATGAAGGGATAATCCCTCATTTTTTCACATGGTCCTAAAAGACTGTTTGGCTGGGTTCCCATAAGACCGTAGCCAGCAAACATAACATATTAGGAAAACAATTAATCTTCATTCCAAATTATCTGCCATTACTGACTGCATACATGTGTGCAGCAATTCATCCCCTTTCTTGCTGAGGGACCGGTTCCCTACAATTTAACACAAGTTTTTCCAAGCACCTTTGCTGGTGCAGCTTTGCTGGAGCTTTTTCCTGAACACACTCCTTCTCTCCTTCCGATGCAAGGTGCAAAACTGGTAGTAGAAATTCAAATACTAACCCAGAGGCAACTAGTGAATAAAGTAAATCTATAATCATCTAGTTGCAAAAATCTACTAGAGATGATATAATTTGTTTCTGTATCCCATAGTATATTGATTAGACAAAAAGATGAACTATGCAGGCACATTACTAGAGAAGCCTTTAAAAAACCTATGGAGTAAGAGACTCAGTAGTCACAAAGTACTTGACTTTCTCCATGTTTTCATTCAGACAAATAAATATTTCTTACACTCTCCGGCACATGTGATGATGGAAGGTACCTATATATCTTAAAATAATTCAGACTTAAATTAACATTGCTTGTGTTTTGTAGTCCAGGTAAGCTATCTACCCCACAGATTTTTGCAGTATTTGAAGTTCTTTATACTTATTGCTACCCTAGCAATAATGTAGGATTGGGGATTTGTTATCTTGACATTATTTATTTGGTTGCATTTTTGTACGCTAAAGTGGTAAATATTTTTTGAAAGAAAATCTATACAAATCTGTGAAAAAAAATTATTTGGTTCATAGGTTTATTTCATTTGTACTATTTTTAAGTCAAAATTCATTTTGTTTCTATGCATTTTAGCAGAAATCATTGTAGAACTAATGTCTGAGTAAAATACATATCTATGGATTAATTATTTATATTCATATTTTGAGCTATGATTGCCAAAAATGGGCAATGTAAAATGTCTTTTACAAAATTAGAAAGACTCAGTAATTCCTTTGTGCAGTTAGCACAAAGTTATTGCTACAACAAATGGTGTTAAAGCATTATAGCTGAATGGTTGGATATATCCAGAATACAGACAGGGAGGTCCACACAATTAGGCATCTCAGCTTTTCCTTTAATACTCTCAGTAACATTTGCATAATTAAACAAAGTGGTGACAATATTAAAGAATGCCACCTGGGGAGGGATTACTCTGGAATTACACCCCCTCCTGTTTGTGCCACATGATACTGTTTTACACACACTGGGGTAGATGTAGTCAACCCAAAGAACACCTTTATGATGATATTCATCACTATTACTTGGTTAATTATAAAGCTAACATAGAGGTATGTGGGTGTTACCTTGGGGTCCACAGAGTCGTGAGATATATTTTTGCCATTCAACTGTTGAGGGAAGTGCACACTGAGGTTTTGCATTTCCTACTGTTATTTTCCTAGAACATATATTCTCTGAAAACTTCCATTTTCTTTTATCTCTATATACTGCCTTATACTTCAGCTAAATAATAATCCTAAATTAACTGTTGCGAAGCTTTTCAGCCTAACTGTTCTGCTTCTGTTATTTAAGCATAAAACTAAAAGCCAATTTCGTCTGTCCTCAAACTTTTTTTTCCAAATGCTTTCAGCTTTGTAAAAAAGGAAAAACAGTTTGAAGCCTCTTAAAAATGAACAGGAGTTACTCTATGGGTTACTGTATTTTTTTGATTGATTTCACCACTAAACTGAAAACCCTGTCATACAGCCGTTGCTGTAAATTGTGAAAGAAGGGATAATTTTAACATTTGTTAATGCACTTAAGGGAGGGTAAGCAAAATACTTAAAACATTGAAAGAAAACCAGCAAGCCTAATCTTTTTTCCATTTATCTCTAGTTCAGTCAAGTGGATTATTGGGAATCATGTTGGAGATGCTCAGATAGCTGAGGTTTAGCTGGTATGGGATTTAGCAGGAACCCTCATGCTTCTTTCCCTGTCTGGGAGATGCTTACTGTAAACACTCACAGAGTACGGCTAAAATATAACTTAAACTAAGCTGCCTTTATAAAACAACACAAAGGAACTGCACAAAGAAAAACATGGTGGGAACAGCCAAATGCAAGTCAGCTTCTGTGTTTGAAGCTTGCAGATCCTATGGTGCATGACCCAGTTCTCTACCCTTGATCTCAGATTGGCTCCACTGCCACTAGAAGTCTTTGGCTAAGTTATTATTGTTTCCTTCTGGTTGGAATGTAGGAGGAAAACACTTCAGCACACAATTAGATTGATTCCAGACAACCAAGCTGGACTCTGAGATGACACTCGTCTTTCGGTTCTCATCATTTCAAAGCTGAGCTTTCATAGCATGTTTCTGTTTGGTCTTGGCAAACCTGGGCAGAGCAGGGCTGCAGAGAGCACTCTCCTTGCTGTTCTCCTCAATGACCTCTCCCTTTTCTACCTCTTCCCCAGCCCAGAATTCTTGTTCTCTATACCTCGGTGTTCATTCCCCCTCCCTATCTCTACTGTTCCCTACCCCCTGACAAACTTTCCTCTCTCCTTAGATATCAAGAGGGGACTCTCTGCTTCATCTTTGCCCATGAGGTTAACCTCTATCACTGACTTGCAAAACAGGTCCTTCACATGCACTTTCCTGCTTGGAGGAGGATGCTCCCTTTAACCACCTATAGAGCTACCTTGCAGTCCTTTTATGGTGTCTTCCTTCACCCTCCCCCTTTGACAGCAGTAAGAGACTTGGTGGCAGCCACGTTGCAAATGTTCTGCAGCATAAACATTCCTCACAGAGGAGGGTTTTGGAGAACATGTATTTTTCACCTGAAGCTGGATTCACTATATTCAGTGGTGATGGCTCCTTTCGGAGTCAGGAATATCCTGCCTAGAAACACTAGGGATCAGCTCATTCTCCCTTCTTCTAGGGGGTGGCCAGGGACCCTTTATTCCATTTGCTGAGGCCAGTCAGACCTTCACAAGGCTCCCGGTGCACAGGTGTGTGACTGGGCATCACATGAGCTCTCTGAAGCCGTCTCACAGACCTCTTGAATGATAACTACATGTCAATAATGGATCACCACAGCGAAGCATGCTCATGATCTATTATTCAAACAGGAGCAATACCCAAAAAAGAAAAAGCCATGCTTGGATTCTGTGTAATTGCAGGATAGCAATCAACCTATGAACACACAGGTGGCTGCTTTCCTGGAACCACACATCTGGTGAAGGAATGTCAGGTTTGCAATCCTTAATTATCTTACTTTGAAAACTGAAAAGGTGTAATTTACGCTGCTAATTTACCTCTAGGAGAGACTTATTCTTCTTGCTGCCTCTGTGCCTTTTTGAACTTCAGGCCTTCCTGTTTCCCCTCTGGTCTTAGCAGCAATAGAGAGAAAATGCAATGACATCTTTAACCTTGGCAAGACAGTTCATTTATTACAATTGGTGACGCTGTTCTTGCTGATAGCTAGCAAAGCCAAAATCTCACATCTTTTTATATATAACACTAAGCTAAATTGATTCAGGAGCTGTATTTAAGTGAACTGTGCAATGCCACAAGGGAAGTATCCTCTGATGGCACAGACGTGGAGTTGTCCCACCAAAGTGAGTCTCCACTTGTCTGTGTTTAACCTGATGTGAACATGGTCTTTAGACACTTTATGTAATTATTTCAAATTGCTACATCTCTCCAGAGAAATACAGTCCCATGGCTATGGGGCAGGTTATAGTCTAGTTGTTAGGTGAACACTGAGAACTCGGGACTTCGAGTCTGACTCTGGCTGTGCCTGACACCTTTCTATGATTTCAGCTAATCTGGCAACACATATGTCTCCTCTCTTTAAATGCAGGTTGTGCACACAAAAGTAAGCCATGTATGCATACACATCTCTGCAGTCCCTCATGAACGTCAGGAAACTCAGTAATTTCCATTTGCTCCGCAAAGACAATGCCTGAGATGATAAATCTCGGGAGACCTCCTGGGAATACTGGGTGCTGTAGGTTCTAGTCCTGAGGACTTCACTGTCACTGTCCAAGCTCACTCGGCCATGGCAGATGAATGTAAGGAGTTAAAGGGTGGGGCCAGTTCCCCATACGCTGTGCCTCACCTAAAAAATCCACTGCGCAGGCTCAAAAGACACACCCATGTGGGGAGAGCTCTTCCCAAATCTTCATTCATGAAGCCAAGCCATGATGATGATGATGGCAATTCTGTTGTGTAATGGGACATCAATCACTGAGCAAGAAGCATTTAAAAAATATTCTCAGCCACAGACAACAAAAAGGCTTTAATGGTGTCCTTATGTCCAGCAGAAGTATGAAGAATCTTGAGAGGCTTTATTATGTATGACACAAAAGAAAGAGAAGTCACTAAATGCAGTTGCAAGAAAACTAAATGGAGAACAGTTTATAACATAAAATATATGAAAGCTTAAAAACAACAGGTAAATGTTCTTTTTGTTTTAGAACACTCATTTTCTGAAAAACTATTAGAAATACATCTGTTCAGATCCTGTAATAATCCTACCATTTTCAAAAAATGAATTCGTCCACTAATATCTCTAAATACTGACTTTTACTCAGCCTTAATAGTGCTCTTGAATTAACTATCATTAAGCTTTTCAGCCTTGTCATTCTCTTAGTGTTATCATTTAAGCAAAAAAATACCCAGCCCTTTTAGCTGACCTTCAACAAATTAAGCAATATTGCGGATGAAGACCTAGAAAATCACAGTTAAATCTCTTGTTGACTGCAACAGTGCCAAGGTTTCCTTCAGCTGTTTTCTAATACATGCCTTTGTGAAGATACAAAGGCACTTGGTTACAGGTAGCAAAGTTATGTGCTGATGTCCTCCAGCTGAGATGCCAATCCTTGCACAGTGGATTTCAGCCTGTTGGCAATAGATTTGCATTCCACAGTTGTCTGAACCCAACACAAAAGAGATACAATTTAATAACAATATTACAATAAATCCAATGGCACAAAGAGAAATTGGCTTTAACCCACAAAACCCAGAAGTATAACCCAGCACCCTGGGGCACAAACACAAAGGGGTTTGTTAGCCCCTGTGCTGAGACCCACATGGTTCCCCCAAAGGCCAAAGTAAAAGGAAGTGAAAAACCTGTTGGTGCAGCTGATGGTTGCAGTCTGGTGAAGAGTGATGGTCTCCTCCTGTTGAGGTTCTGGTCCTCCTCTGGATCTAATAAGTGGTTCCCTGAGGTTTCCAAACTCCCAAGATTATATACCCTCAGGTCCAGGTGGGAGCACCCAGTACCTCCCACGGGGGCGGGGAGTTCCACAATGGGTGATTAACTCTGTGAGTCATGGGGTATTTTGGAATGTTGATGGCCCATTAGAAGACACGGCCCCTCAAGCTCGGTGTGAAGGTGCTAACGACTTGCTGGAAGGGAGTTGTCACAGCTCTTATCTCACAGGCTTCTTTCACACCCAGGTCACACCCTGAGGGGTCAGGTGTGCCCTGGGCAGCTGCTGCAAATGGTCCATTGTTAACAGTTCATGGGAAATGAATAGAGGGTGTAGAATACATAGCTTGTGTCACCCCCACACAGTGATAAACTGGTCCCACCTGCTGAACTAGGACACTCCCCCAGTCTCCAATGATCATAGAGGTATGGTGGCTACTGCAGCAGAGGAGACGAGTTTGCAAAACACAACCATTGGTGATCACAAAGAAAATCTTTCATATGGACCTTTTTACTTTGATGGGAGAGAAAGAAAAATCAAGTCCTGAGCTCCCAAATATTAAACTAAGAGAGGGCTTCATGGAAATGAGCATTAATCAATTTGCAATACTTTTCATTATTTGAAAAATTAATTCTCTTTCTGCTAAATTAAGCTGAATCAGTAGCTCAGTTTAATTCTGCCTACTATAGTGAAATCCATCGTCATTTTCTGATCACTCTCCTACTCTGCAATGGGAATCATTCCATAAGGCAAATTATTGGTTTAAAAAGTAAGTAAACATAAACACTTTCATTATGACTGTTTCATTTAGAAACTCGCTGCCTTCTGAAAAATAGCATAGAGTTTTGATCATGATACATTTGAGGAACAAGATGATATGTTTATGCTAATGCCTTTTTCTTTTTTTTTTTTTAACAGAAACCTTGCAGGATTTTCTTAGCATGTGTCACAGCTTTTTTTTTGTTCCAGAATTACCTGTTAGTTAATGGACAAAGTTTAACAGTACTTGTTAACTTCATCTCAGGCCATTAAGCTTTGAAAGTAATAAAATACAAGGCTGTGATATGAATTAAATCACAGAATCACATAATATGCTGAGTTGGAAGGGACCCACAAGGATCATTGAGTGCAGTCCTTAGGCCTGCACAGGACCATCTCCAAGAGTCACAACATGTGCTTGAGAGTATCATCCATGTATACATCTGAGATATTGTTTGCAATGAATGCAAAGATATTTATTCTAAATAAATATTGAGCCAAATTGATTTATAATTTTAGTGCTTTCTACTTTAAAAAAACAACACAAAACTATTGGTCTAGTTCAGACAAGTAGTTTCTAGTTTAGACTGTAAAAATAATTGTCAAAAAACTAAAAAAATAATTTCATATGTGGAGAATAACAGAAAATGTTTGTTTTCCTAAGACTATCTTTAGAAATTGTATATAACATTAAATATTCCTGGGTTTGAACATTCTGCTGCTTTTGACTGATGACATTGCTCACTTCCACCTGGGATGTTTCACACAGTAGTCACCTCAGGATGTTGTGAGGAGCAGAACTGCCTTTAAGGAGTTCTGTACAAAACAAACAGATTTCAGCACAAATCAAATAATAACGATGAGAAGGGCTTCAGTGGGGACGTGATTGCAGTGGTAACTCTATTCCTGGCAAATTAGATGTGTTTGTGCAGATGATCCTTTTAACAATGCAGGAAAGTAGAAGGCGGTGTTAGGACCTTCCCTTTCTTTTCCTTTTCCCCCTTCCCTGCCCTTGCATTTCTACATTTAAAAAGCAAAAGGAAGTTTTTTCTGGTGGTTCTGTGAGTCATAGTTATGAGAAGGCATCAAACCTCTTGCTTATGTAGACATTTCTCACTGCATAAATAAGGTCTAGTGTCCACATTTGGACAGTGCCTGACCATTTTGACATCTTCGAAGCACAGAGGATCAGAAGGCCACTCTGAGGGAGAAGATGCTAACAGGAATGTGACAGCCAAGTGCCACAAAGGGGTTTTTTCTATGCTAATAGTGGCTCAAACCTTTCCACCAGACTTCAGCCTCGCAGTCGTGTTCCCCATCACCTTCTCAGCTGTGGCCCCACCCCCTCCCCAGCTGCTTTTAGAGCCACATGTAAAATTGTATCAGCCAATAGATTCACAATAAACGTAAGCCTGTATGAAAAGAGAGAATCTTTGTTTTCCACCTTGTGCCGTTCCCTGGAAGGACTCATTGCTCAGCCCCACAAACTCTGGTGGCAGCCTGTCACCAGAGCATGTCAGGGAAGGAGAGCCTGACACTGACATTGTGGCTGAGGAATGTGAAGGAGGAATAAAACACTGTGCTCGATATCCACCTTTCTGACTGCACTGAGACTCTCCTGGCTGGAAGCGAGACAGCCTTATTTTGGTTCATTGAAAATCTGGTGAATATCTGTGTACTGCAGCCTGCTGCGGTTTAATAAGGTATTTCACACACTTACCTCTAGTTAATGCAGATTAATTCTCTGAGGGTGTATCTATACATGACGTTATTTTGGAAAGGTAACCCCTGAGCACTCCTGTGTGTGCAATGCTGCTCCTGAAGATGCCCCAAAGGCCTGCAGTAAGGCAAGGCATACCCCCAGCCTCTCCCCCTGCCCCAGCATGTCATTCATTTCTCCTGTCATGGAGCCCATGGATGCAGAAGTCAGGAGGGCAATGCCAGGGGATTGCTGGGAATTGGGATTTATAGCCACTCAGCTCAGTTTGCTCTCCCTCTGTTGCCTGGCACAGCCAGAAGACAAGTTTCTGACACAGGGACAACCTGACCCTGCAATTTATCATAGAGGAAATTACTTTGTTGTAACTTTGTCAATACCAAATTAATTCACCATAATTAGTGCATTCAGTGTGAATCCCAGTGGAAGAAATAATGATTTCCAGTTTATTCAACAAGGTTGCTATTTTGCCTGACAAAAAAATTATGACCTAAAAATATCTGATTTATTTCTCATTACTTTAGTGACTGTAATGATATGTTTGGAAGAATCACCAATTTTCCTGTCTACTGCTTTTGACACAACAACAATTAGTCATAAGCAAAGTAAAAGAGACTTACATTAGTTAAGAAGTGGTGAGAAATACATAAATGTTTCTGTATTCATAACTACTGAATTATTATTTCATTATATTAGTCTAACTCAATTTGCAGAATCAGGGATTTAGAAAACATACCCTGTAAAAATTCAAACTTGTTGACAGTCAAGAGGCAAAAGGATTGTATCTCAACAGAATAGACTTCCCAGGAAAAAGATACTTTGGTAGCATCCAGGTATCACATCATGTAGTGAAAATAACAATGCAGTTGTCAGGAAACCACAGCTAGCCTTAGGATAGTGGTGTTTGTCTCATTAGAGAGAGGATGTAATCACATCATATTATCTCTGTCTTGTCACTAAGTTTGGCTACTACCTCTCTAGTTATTCGAGTAAACATATGGAAAAATACACTTGTAAATGTTCTCCGTAATCATTAACTTTATCAGTCTTTGTTGGCATGCTTGTTAGTTACTTCTTTTATTCATTTATTTGATAAACATAAAAAAACTCTTATGAAAGTCGTCATTATTATTATTTCAGAAATTTAAAAAAGCTTCACTAAAACTTTACCATATAAATTTTGGCCTTTACTTTCCCTTTCCTTACTCTTTCCAAGTCCTTTTGCCTCCAGACATTGCACTTTCAACTATTCTCTTTGCACAGGGTATCTTATCTTACTCTTGCTTTCCAGTGTTGCAGCATTTTCTGTCTATCCACCTTCCTTAATAATGTGTGGGGGGAAGAATCTCCAGTCTCACTGTCAGTCCTTATCCAGAGGGTAGGTTCCTTCTCCCAGCACTAACAGATGAGGCATTGACACATGTTGCCCTTGACATACAGACTGGTTCTCTCAGAGTGAGTTGCTGCATCTTTCCCAGCTTTTCCTAGCACCATGTACTCGTTATATAATTATGACTTACTGCCTGTTAAACATAAATCTAATGGGTTTGGAAGTCTAGATTTCCAAGGCTGCCATTTATACTCTTAGCACAGGAGGGGTGGTGGCTGAGGTCTGGGGCTCTGTGAAGGTCCAAGATGAAGGTTTTGCTGGGACTTGGAGCTGTTTCATATAATGTGACATGGTTTAGGCTACATATGCTGTCTCTCTCTCTCTGTTGAGAGAAATCCCAAGTCTGGCTATGTGGGTAGAAGACACATGGCCACAGGCCCAGCACATCCAGCTCTGATGAGAAATAAGGTTGGCTTCTGTAGAAGTCAAAAGAAAATTTGACTCTTGCCCAATGCAAAACCAGATTCTACCACAGCAGGAGGCTATTTCTCCATTTGTTTCCTTTCCTTTCCAAGTTAGATAGTTTCCCGCCCCCACTTCTTGATTTGTTACTATTTCTGGTAGACTGGGAAATCTTGTTCTAGTAATTTTTATAACATGAACACTGAAGAAATTGGTTTTGTTTCATTACTGCTCACTCTGCAGAAACTGGGGTTTTTCTGTGCTCAATGCCTACCATCTTCCAATTACACAAAAAGATACACCATTAAAATGTAGAATAACTTGCATTACTTGCACTTTTCTAAACCCTGCTGCTTAAAGGAATGATTTAATCAGCACCTACTGCTTCAGCTAGACATCTTGGTCTTATTTTTTTCTACAGATAACACGGATCATCTGTTATTAATAAAGCTTAATTTATTCACCTCATTTTCATTGTTGAGTTCCCTTAGCAACAGACCCCAAACAACAAGTGAATGAGGATGGAAATATTTTTTAAAAGACAGCCCATGCTCTCCAAGACAGGGGCTATGCAAATGCTGCCAAGGTAAGACAGGTCCTCTTTGAGGCTTCTCGTTTACAGAAGTCCCTCAGAGTACCTTGGCTTTGATGCATAGCACCCAATGAGTCCCACCGGGCTGATCTCCAGCAGTGCTGCAGCTTCACTCACTGACTCTCCCTCTGCACATGGGGGCCATTTCTCTGGGTGTCCTTGGGCAGAGAGTAGGTTTTAAATAGCACCTAAGGTAGGAAAGCTCACTAAAATTGAGAACTACTTGCACATAACCCTCCAAGTGGGGGTTTGAAATACTTTACAAAGTGTCATACCCAGTCACTGGTGAAGAAATGCATTGTTTAAAACTCATTTTGTTTTACTTGCAGACTAGCTGGCTTCTCATATGGAGCAGATACATCTGATTATAGACTATGAAATGAATTTTTATGAAAGTTTCCAGGCCTCCTGAGCCTCTCCCTCAGCTTATAAAGCCCTTTGAAGTTAAAACAAAACCAAGCCTCTATTTATCTTAAGAAAACCCTGTCAACAAGGAGCCTTACCATCACAGAAAAAATTTCACCAATCGTCTATTTTATGCTGGTATTTCCATGCAAAATCTCTATCTGCACAATTTCTAAGGCATCTTTGCTCTGGATAACTTCTGAAAGTCTTCAAGTGAAGATTCATCTGTATTAGGAGCCCAGGAGAATTTGATTTCTCTCTTTGAGTTCCTTATTTTTAATGTGGTCCCTACTGCAAAGTCGCACTGTTGGGATATTCTGTAGTAATATCATTGCCTATGAAATATTTGGTTTAAGAAATTGAATAAGAAAATCTTACATTTATTAAGATCATGAACAGTTCAGACTATTTCACACGATGAAGTGATACACCCATCCCCAAATCTGGATTGTGCATCAGGAGAGACAGAATTGTTTGAGCAAAAGCTCTCTGCTGTCACTAACTGAATTTAACAAACAGTTTGCAAACCATTTATCAGGTGCTAAATAAGTTACTCATGCTCAGAGAAACCTCTGATCAAAGACAGAAGAGTGCATCTCCAGATCACACATCCATAAGCTGCCACTGCTGCAGATACTAATGTTAATTTTCACTAATTTGGAAAATCAGGTCAGCTGTGTAAATCCTTCGCAATCAGTGCATCCAGAGTCACCAGCCATGCTTGAGAAACCCATTAGGCTTCAAACGGCAGTAGTAAAATGAGATGTCCTGAAGGATGGAGGTGGCTTGGTGGATGAAGTAAAGCTGCCCCATTTCCTCATTTGTCAGAGCAAATTAGGCTAGTTCTGCAGTTTCACGCTAGCTGCACTCTCTCCTGATCCTGTAAGGAGCACGGCAGACCCCAGGGGCACAGAGTGAGTGACAAGAGGTGAAGTGGTACATGGTTCAGCCTCCTGTGCCATTCCCAAGCTGCTGCAGAGCCATGCTGCCTGGATCTTAGCTGTAAATGAGGAAACTTGACCGTTGCCATAAATTACGTTGTCAGCTCTGGGGGCTGTTCCAGCAGTGTTGAGGCACTGGCACCTTGGAGTGAGGGACAAAATGCCAGCACCCAGGCTGTGGAGCTGTGCAGAGGAACATGCAGTAGCTGTCTGTGCCCTGGGGCCCTTCTGATGCTGGAGAAATCTTCAGAGAGGCAGATGAACCACGTTAAGGGCTAATTTGCATGTCACTCACTCATATCACTACTTCAGAACTAATGATCTGGTTCTTTGGAAATATCAGTTGCTACTGAAAATAGTAAACAGAAGTTGTATGCCTCCCAAGTACCTAATGCCAATAAAGAGATCATATAGCATAAAAGAGATTGGCAAGAAAGAGGATGCACCCAGTTGAAGCTCTTGGCAACAGCTAAATTCCAGACTGACTTCCTTAAAATTAGCCCCAAGGGCAGTTGAGAGCAGCTCCACACATCCCATGTCACGTGAAAATTTCATTGCCTAAAATGGTTCATAAATCATGAGGCAGTGCAAGAGCATGTCAAGCAGAGGATCATTAATTGCATATTAGAAGAAATAACCTTTTTAACCAGCAAGTTACAGGGGTTACTGTAACCAGAACGGAAAAAAAGAAATTCTTTTCACTGTCCTTGGAACTATTTGCTTTCATCTGTCATGCCTTCAGAAACCTCTGAGTTTCTTCACAGTGTAGTATTTGATTCTCTTTAGCAGCTGGAAGGTCATAGCTGGTTTTGTTAATACATGAGTTACAGAATCAGCAACAGCCGTGTCAGTGTCTGACAAAGGGCCATGGCATAAGCAGGTATATGCTATAAAGAGCATGTTTCACTTGCTAGGGCAACAGCATTATTGTTGTCCTTCAAGCCCTTTCTTACGGAGCCTCAAGATAACTTTATCTGTTGGGCTTGCTGTACCAAGGATGCATTGAGGATTACATCCTGTGCCAATCAGACATCTCTCTAGGAAAATACAGGTTAGTTCTGAATGAAGAAAAACAATAGATGTCCTCTCTGTCTGTGTATGCATATGTGTGTCTGTAAATCATGTATAATATTGTAAAACCTGGGTTTTGCAGATGGAGGTGTTTACTCTGTGAGTGCCTATGTTTCTCCAAGGGAGGAGGTGAACTGATGTGACTAACTTACATACCAAAAGAGAGGCATGCGCATGCTTGTAAACTTCAAACACGAAACAACCATCTACACACACACACACACACACACACACACACACACACACACACACACACACTTTCAGGCAGGATTAAAAGTCTGCAGACATTTCAGGATTGAAAGCATGCCAGACTCTCAAGAGAGCTGGTTGGTGGAGGATTTGTTTTTTTAAAACTTGTGAAACAAGAATTCCCAGAAGACAGCCAGTCTGCAGGCAATTAGGAGGAACCCACAGCACTTCTGTGTGGGACACTTCGCTGGCACTGAGGCAGCACATAGCTGAGTGGGCATGGGTGTTGCCACACATGCTACTGCTCGTGGGACAGTAGGAGCACACCAAACTGCTGCCTGAGCTTCTTCTGCATTGCCCCACTGGAGGGCTTTTTGCATGCAGACCAGCCAAGGGCTGCACACCTCCATGCTGTGCCTGGGAGGAGCATGTTGATACAGTGGAAAAAAGAAAGCTCTGTCTTCCAGCAGCCTTTAAAAATTTCCCCCTACTTTAAGACCCAATAAAACTGTTAGGACCTCCTCAGATACCCTATTTTCTCATACCATCTTTCCAGTGCACTGTATGGGCTTCCTTGTTTGGTACATGAAGAATGTAATTTAAGAGCCTCATGAATTACTTTGGGTAAAATGAGAGGAAGCTAACTCCTGGTTTGCGAGGGAGATTAATGGGGCCGCAGCTCCACAAATAGGTGTCTTGGACCTCATCCCAATTCTCTGTCCTTCACAATTTTCTTTTCGCTTAGTTATGATTTCCAGGCAGGCAGCTGGAGCACAGAAGGCAGGCGACTCATTAGACAAGCTGCCCTGAGGCAGGGGGATACCTGGGGGTGCCTGAGGTGCCTTGTGGGTGGAGGGCATCCCTGAGTCTCCTGCCCTGCTTGACACACAGTACAACTGGATATGTAACATGGAGAGACCAGAGACTATTAAAAATCATGAGCAAATGATGCTAGAAAGTCCAGCATGCACAAAGAGGACACCTCCACGGACAGCATTTGTAGGAAGCAAAGAAAGGTCCTGCAGAAGCAAACTCATTGGATTTATCAGGTCACATACTTATATCCCTGGGGTTTGTTTCACATTTTCAAATTCTGGGCATTGTTTTGAGCTTTATTGCTCAAAAGGAAAAAAAACTAGAGAGCTAGCATTTTACAAAACTTATTCCATCATTGTTCCAATATAAGAATTTTCTCCTTTCTTTCACTGGTACTGCAAAGACCTGCATAAATTTAATGACAACTATTTATTTTGAAGTAGCATAAACCCTTCTCCCTTTGTCAAATCACCATGCATTGGCTACCCAGTTTAGAATTTCTTCTATTTCAGAAATTAGCACAGAAAGGATCATAGACGCAGGGGGAAAAGATCACTAGAATTACCTTAGAAAAAATTTTTTCGCAACTACACTTTAGCAAATAATTTTCTCTTTTGGAAAATTTTCTAGGTTGTATCACTTGAAAATCAAACATTTCCATTAGCAAGCATGGATCTGGATGGTTTTCTTAAAAAAAAAAAAAAAAAAAAAAAAGCAGTTTTTTATTCCTTTTCCCTAAATCTGTCAACATAATAAGCTGCCTTACCATTCAGCTTGCATCAGTCCTAATGGGAATAAGATATTTAAGAGTTAGACATCTAAATAGCCTAACTAATTGCCTCCTGACAAAGAGACTTCATAGAACAAGCCATTCAGCCCACGCAACGTTCTTCCTTACTTTCAAAGAATACTTTTGCATCTGTCAAAGGGCTCCTAGGCCTGATATAAACTAAGGATTGAGGATAGAGGGATTGCCAAATATACTGATTATTGTGGATAGATCTGATGTGAACCTCTGTTTTCCACAAGCTTTTATGTACAGAATTAATCAGCCTGAAGACATAACAGCAGATGCAATATTGGTACCTTCCATGGCTGTAAGCTGTAATGATGGGTACTTTTTCCTCTCATCACTGATAGAATAATACTGACATGTTAATACGACTACAAATGGCAGCACATCTGGGTGTGTATAAATGACCCCTCTTTAACAAGGCTGCATGTTTCACAGCTAACCCAAGATGCCATTAGTTAATCTAATGCTCATCTCTGGAGGACATTTGGGAGATGAAAGTCCCCAGTGAAGGCAGGTATGAGAGGATGGAAAGAGTAAGGTCTCGAAAGACCCTAAAGCTCCCTGCAACATAAAACATCTGCATCATCATCTCCAGGGGAGAAGGATCTCAGGACTGGGGGCAATCACAGTTTAGGGCTGCCAGAGGCTGCTGGGAAAACACATACTGAGATCCCTGGCCTGCTGGGGATGTTTTGTTTTCTGCCAGATTGTCTAAATCCTTATAAGTAAAGCTGGGATCATGCCTGAGACTTGGGACAGTGTGCTACAGTGGGACAACCAAAGTCACTGCAAAAGCTGCACTGAGTACAGGTATGATGAGGAAGCATAGTTGGGCATTGGACAAGAGGAACAGAGAGCACACTGGAGCAGAAGACAGCTCAAGAGCATGGGCAGATATCAGAGGTAAAGACAAGGAGCTCATGCTGTACCAGGTGCTGGAGCAAATCAAGGGCAGAAGCAGGAACCAGAATCATAGAATCAGCTGGGTTGGAAGAGACCTCTGAGATCATCAAGCCCAACCCTTGATGCAGCCCCACTTTGTTTACTGGATCATGGCACTAAGCGCTACATCCAGTCTCATCTTAAAAACCTCCAGAGCTGGAGAATCCATCACCTCTCTGGGCAGGCCATTCCAATGCCTGGCCACTCTCTCTGTAAAGAATTTCTTTCTGATATCCAAATTAAACCTCCCTTGGCAGAGCTTAAGCCCATGCCCTCTTGTCCTACTGTAGGTTGCTTGAGAGAAGAGACCAACCCCCACTTGGCTACAACATCCCTTCAGGTAGTTGTAGAGAGTGATAAGGTCTCCCCTGAGCCTCCTCTTCTCCAGGCTAAACAACCCCAGCTCCCTCAGCCTTTCCTCATAAGACTTATGCTCAAGTCCTTTCACCAGCCTTGTTGCAGTTCTCTGGACCCACTCCAGCACCTCAATATCTTTCCTGAATTGAGGGGCCCAGAACTGAACACAATACTCAAGGTGTGGCCTCACCAACACAGAGTACAGGGGAAGGATCACTTTCCTGGTCCTTCTGGCCACGCTATTTTTGATACAGGACAGGATCCCATTGGCCTTCTTGGCCACCTGGGCACACTGTTGGCTCATGTTGAGCTTCCTGTCAATTATTACCCCCAGGTCCCTTTCTGCCTGGCTGCTCTCCAGCCACTCTGTGCCCAGCCTGTAGCACTGAATGGGGTTGTTGTGGCCAAAGTGCAGGACCCGGCACTTGGCTTTATTGCACTTCATCCCATTGGAATCAGCCCATCTCTCAAGTCTATCCAGGTCCCTCTGCAGAGCCCTTCTGCCTTCCAGTAGGTCAACACTCCCTCTCAACTTCGTGTCATCTGCAAACTTGCTAATAATGGACTCAATCCCCTCCTCTAAATCATCAATAAAAGATGTTAAACAAAGCTGGGCCCAACACTGATCCCTGGGGGACACCACTGGTGACCGACTGCCTGCTGGACACAGCTCCATTCACCAGCACTCTCTGGGCCCGGCCATCCATCCAGCTCCTAATCCAGCCCAGAGTGCCCCTGTGCAAGCCACGAGCTGCCAGCTTTTCCAGCAGTATGCTGTGGGAGACAGTGTCAAAGGCCTTGCTGAAGTCCAGACAGACCACATCCACAGCCTTTCCCTCATCCACTAGGTGGGTCACCTGATCGTAAAAAGGGATCCGGTTGGTCTGACAGGACCTGCCCTCCTAAACCCATGCTGACTGAGTTTAATCCCTTGTCCATCCTGAAGGTGCTGTGTGATTGCACTCAGGATGAACTGCTCCATAACCCTGCCAGGCACGGAGCTCAGGCTGACAGGCCTGTAGTTGCCAGGGTCCTCCTTGCAGCCCTTTTTGTGGATTGGGGTGACATTGGCCAACTTCCAATCATCTGGGACCTCCCCAGAGAGCCAGGACTGTTGGAAGATGATGGAGACTGGTTTGGCAAACTCTTCCTCCAGCTCCGTGATCACCCTGGGGTGGATCCCGTCTGGTCCCATAGACTGCTGAGGATTCAAGTGTTTCAGTGAGTCACTAACTGTATCCTCCTGGAATTTAGGGGGGTTATTCAGCTTCCTGTCTTTATCAGCTCCAAAGGCCAGGTGTCCTGAGAGCCACCTGTCTTGCTGGTGAAAACCAAGGCAAAGTAGGTGTTAAATACCTCAGCCTTCTCCTTGTCCTGATCAACTATGTTCCCCCTCAAGTCCAGGAAGGAATGGAGGTTTTCCTTGCCCCTCCTTTTGTTATTAATGTATTTATAGAAGTGGGGGTTTTATCCCTTACAGAAGTAGCCAAATGAACTTCAAATTGCGCTTTTGCCTCTCTAATTTTCTTCCTGCATGACCTAACTAAATCCCTAAACTCTCATGAGTAACCAGCCCTTTCTTCAACAGTCAGTAACCTTTCCTTTTGAACCTGATTTCCTTCAGAATCTCCCTGTTCAACCATGCTGGTTATCTTCCCCACCGGCTTGCCTTTCGGCACACTGGAACAGCCTGTTCCTGTACACTTGAATTCCTTCTTGAACCCTTGTTTTCAAGGGTTGTTTTCCAGGTGTGGTAGTTTTGGCTTTAGTTTTAGCTAGGCCTCAAATTAGCGGGCTCAGAGAATCTACATAGATTAGGAGAGACCGGTATCCCCTGACTTAAGCAACCAAGGAAATATTTCATACCAGATGATGCAAAACTGAGATAGGTAGGAGGAGTTTCTCAGTTGCCATCATGTCTGCAGTGGAGGCAGGACACACTGCAGGTGCCCTGCTGTCTTGGGCCTTGCTCCTGCCGCTGCTACATCATATTTTGTTTCAGTTTCAGGGAAGTAGAAACATTTTATTGTTATGCTCTATCTTTTGCCTTGCTGGGTGTCTTTTAGAGTATTTTATGAATCTAGAGTAATGAAATCTGGTTTTAGTGGGCGGTAGAGAATTGTTGTTATTTTTACCTTGTGTGTGTATATTATATTGTAGTTTTCTTTTAATTTTCTCTTTTCTGTATAAATATATATAGTTAGTTTACACCTTAGAGCCTCCAGTTTTTTTCCTTTCTCCCTTTTGTCAGCAGGAGGGGGAGAGAGACTGACTCTGTATTGGGCAGATGGCATTTTGCCAGCTCAACCCAAGACACCAGGGTAAGCTCCAAACCAATCTTCTGAATAGGCCAAAACCTGCCCTCCGGAAGTCCAGCACAGAAGTTTCATTGATGGCCCTCCTCCTCACACATCTAAATAAAGTGTTGTTTAAGTTAATTATAGATTAAGAACCTTATTCCCAGAGACAAGCAGAGCTTTGTTTAAATTAGCACATTGTCTGATAATTAAGGAATTTCTTACAATAACCACAAAAAAACTACACAACACCAATATGGTAAAAATAACTGTGAAAAATCTCTGACTGTCTGTTAAGGTCATTAATCAGAGGAACTATGTCACAAGTATTCTGTTAAGTTAGTGGTAACGTAAACCACAACATTGCAACTGCTGGTAAGCAGGTATGACAGAGATGACAGAGACTATGTAGTATGAAAGGAGGGCATATTACATACAGACTATGGAAACACATCAATATAATAATCATTGTGCACATCATATATTTTCAGTAATCTTAAAATTGATGTGTATGTGGTATAGCTAGAAGTGCTACTGACTCCAATGGTTTCAATTGGGAGGCATCATACAGCTAAATCCTGTGTGGACACGGAGTGAAGGAATTCACTTTCAGCAAATCTGGTTCTGTTACCTCAATGTTTCATTTTTCTCCCTTTGGTCTCCCACCATTACCACAATATTTCATTTCATTCCCTTTGGCTTCCCATCCTGGGATACATTAACACTTTTTTTTTTCCAATCTATGATGCCATGGACATGATAGACCTCAAAGGCCATTCTAGTTGCTCTTCACTCCTCTTTGGTTAATTTCTGGACCCCTTTATGGAAGATTGAGGGTCCCAATGATGCTGTCTGAGAACACATCACCTGTTGTTTCTGTGTGACACACATCTGTTTAAATCCTGCCTCACTGCCCACTCAGATGACCACTTCCAGCACTGTCCATCACAAACTTACTGTCCCTTCACGTAAGCATCATTCTGATCTTTTATTGTAAAATACAGTCAAGAAAACTGATTGATCTGTGTTATCATAATGAATCACATTGTCACTACATTGTCTTTCTCGCAAAGATATTCACTCCTTGGTTTTTTGTTCTCCTTGTTAAATATAAGTCTAACCAAATCTTTAACTTTGTTATTTTTTCTTGCATCTTTTCTAAGTTATGCTCTTTCTTGAGATGAGAAACGGTACTGCAGGAAACCTTCCAGACACATTATTATATATATATACACACACACACATACATTCTGTTCAAACTACTCAGTGCAGTAATTTCTATGTCTATTTAATGAGCTTTTATAAGCACTTATTGAACATTAGCACATGATTTTCACTGCTGCTGTATATTTCATTGATATCCACACTTATAGACCCATACTAGAAGCCAGCAATATATGAATATAATACTTTTTTTAATATTCACACCGGTTATATTTAATCAGATAAAAACCTGACTTCAATGACATACCTATTGCCTGCCTCAGTCTGAGACAATTT
The DNA here is from genome assembly GCF_047495875.1 of Pithys albifrons albifrons. NCBI lineage: Eukaryota > Metazoa > Chordata > Aves > Passeriformes > Thamnophilidae > Pithys > Pithys albifrons. The sequence continues at coordinate 65,713,969 of NC_092460.1, forward strand.
GGAGGGGCAGAGACCTCAGACAGAAGTCTCCTTCCTCGGATTCAATAACCCTCGTTTCTCCAATACAGAGAGAAAGAGAGAGAGACCAAATATGCCCAGATGTAATTGAAAAAGTAACTCTCCACCAAGAGGAATGTCAATAACAATACTGATTAAACGAGATTAAAGCAATTTCCCAAGCCCTGCCCACCAGACCAAACTGAGATGTTGGCCAAGCCTCCCCCACCCAGAAAAAAACACACATGGCCACAGAACAGAGACAAGATGGACACCCTTCCATGTGGTTCACCTCTCCCATACCTGAAAAAGCTCGCAGGAAATGGCAGAGAGCTGCAATTCAGTACTGGCAGACCCTTGTGTGATGCTGGAGTGAGGCTGCAGTGCTGGCAAAGGCAGCTGGAGCAGGGCTGTGGACCCTTCAGGCAACTGGAAGCACCCAGAAGAGATGTTGGATCCAGCAGTGAGATTTGGTTGTCACAATTTCAATGTTCTTTGGTGGTTGTAGCCCTGTTAAAGTTGTGGTCATAGTCCAGATCCACTAAGGTGGTGGGAAGAGGCCTGAAAATCAGGGTTTGATATGCCCAGGTTCAGGTGGGAATGCCTGTAGTACCTCCTCTGGGGCTGGGAGTTTTACACTGGATGATGTCTGGTGTCATGGGATACTTCCGGAGTCTTTGACACCTTCTAAGATGTTACAGCTGTCTCTTATATCAGTGCAGCTGAGTCCATTATGGCCTTTTATGGCTCTTCAACAGGAGATGAATACTTTTAGGCCAGGTGTGAATGTCCCAGGGAGTTACCACAGCTGAGTCATCTATGTAAGGAAAAAGACACACTACCCACCTCTCAGGATTTGCCTCCCTCCTTAACCTTGCCTTCAGCATGAGTGGATGGCCTGGGTGGCCACTCTGAACATTGTTAGCAAAGCACTCTGCTGACTGACCCCTGAACACCAATAGTCCAGTCTCTTACAGCACTTGGGCAGTCACTGTTGGTGGTAGAATATTTGAGTCATTAATCATTAGCAGTTCAGTCTCTTTAAAGAAGTCAAAACACTGAAAAGCCCAAAAGGCATATTTGGAGAAAAAAGAAATTAAAAGGTGGGTACCAGAACTTTTGTGTAACTCAGGACACTGCCCAATATAGAAATATATTTAAATTATTTTAACAAGTTTCTTAAAATTCCCCTTAATTTTTACTCATCAAAGTATTTAGAATCAAAGTTCCTCAGTTCATATAACAGACACAGCAGGAGCGTGTGAGTCTAAGATCTGCTCAGTGTGGAACTCTAAGTTATTATCTGTGTGGTCATGAAGGGCAATGTGGAACTGTATTTCTAATTCTCTAATGCTCACGCACATCAGTATTTTAAATGGGGGATACGTGTGAGAAGAAAAACCTTGCACTTTCAGGGAAAAGGTGTTGTCAGAGCTTCTGATGTGGGTGAACAGGAGAGAGAAGTTGAGAAGCAGAAAAAAAAGTGTAGGAAGAAAAGTAGGCAGTGGATTTTTCAGATGAGCAAATCCCGAATGCCATGCTATGCCCAGGAGATATGTTCACACAGACAGTGGTCAGGACAGTCTGTCTGCTGGGTCAGCGCTGCTCAGAGCAGCAATTCATGACACTGCCTCTTCCTGCAGCATGAGCAGCCAGGCTTCCTCTTGGCAGTGGTTCTTTTGGAGCCCCACACATGAGAAATTGCCACAACTGCAAGTGAACTGGTGGGTGTCCAGTTATGGTGACAGGGCAAAAACAAAAGCGAGGAAACATTTACACTTGGATGGGAACCAACAGGTTGGTTCCCTCCAAGCATGTACTCAGTAACATATGCTTTCCACCTGCACCCTATGCCTTTTGAGGAACACACATTTAGACTGATTATAGCCACCTAAAATGTGGCTGAGTCCTACCCTTCAGGGCTTCTCACTGAGCCCTGATGCAGGAATAATCAGATCACACTCTGCAGGATACTTCACTCTTGCAGCAACCTCAGCAGATGCCAACATAGGCAGCAAATACTCCTGGTAAGCAGAAAAAGAAAGGATTAGAGGGCAGATGGTCTGAGGCACTTCTGTTGCAGCACCGACATTTGTTGCCTGATATTGCGTAATGTGAATTCTCTCCCTCTTCATGAACATCCTGACAAGACACCTGACTGCTTAGTAGACACAAATTGTCTTCTCTGCTGTTTAAGCCGTCTCCCTTTATTTCTTTTGTGGTTTTTTTACCTCTGACATTTATGTCAAGTCTTTCAGATTTATCTTCTTTGAAGAACACAGTCTTGGTGGATTTTACAACACACTTGTGACATGGGTTATAAGGTTTGAAAAGATGCACTCAGGAAGCTAATATTGAAAGATTAATTACTTTGTACTGGAAGGAGTTCTGCAGCTCAGGGATCTTCATCAGGATGGATGGAGCAGAGGATTCATTTCAGAAGACAGACATAATCTGGGTCTTTCAATATAATTCCTACAGACACATCTCTCAAACAGAGGTTTGTTAAATGAACTTCCTTGTGTAAACACCAACTTCATCATATTAATTACACTTTAAAATTCATATGCACTCACTCAATATTTGCAAATGATCTCCTTGCAGCAGAATCCTCATTTTTCTTTCTGAACCTCACATACACATTTTGTGGCCCATAAGAAAGTGTATGCTAAAAAGAAATTCAAATACCAGCTGGCCCAAGCCTATACATATTTGAAGAGAGCTGTAGTTTACTCAGCTGAATTAATTTCCCAACAGTATATTTAAGGGTAGAATGTAATTTCAAGGTCTAATGGCTGATAAAGTTAGCGTGCACACAGGAGAAACAAAAGGTGCTGTCACTGCTGCAGATGATTCCTGTGCAGATCTATTCACATCCATTACCGTGCTGAAATGATTCTCCACCAAAACAGGACACAGCCACATTCCGCAGGGAGGACAGGGACTGCAGGAGGAGCCAGGGGATGCAGTGCAGGGGGTACTGAGAGGAGGAGACAACCAGGTGAAGGAACTGCCAGCCAGTGATAGGGTGACAAGGGGGGGGCAAATGGGAGAAGAGGGGTTTTGTGCAGGGGATCAGGTCACAGAGAATATGCTTTTGTACACACCTTGAAAAAGAAAAGACAAGGAGCAGGAGCAAGGAGATGTCAGAAGACAGTGATTAACTGCTGGAGATAGACTGTGGTCCTCTTCCTGCAGTGAGGACAACCCCCAGATGACAAACAGCTGGCTCTGCTCAGCCTGTAAAGACATCATCCATTGATGACCTTACTGCAGTGAAGCTCTTTCCAGCTGGCTCCTCATTGTCAAAACCTGTGTGAAGATCAGTTTAAAAATTAAGGTCTGGTTTTTTTTGTGTGCATGCTTTTCTTTCATGAGAACTCCTGTTCTTACTTGTGATTGAAGCTGGGAGCAGAGCAGATGTCAAGACAAAAGAAAGGCATTATTAAAAATATTCTCTTCAAGACAGCTGGGAAAGCACATTTTGGGCTGTTCTAGCCCAAACAATCCTCATTTTGCTAAGCTGAACTATGAGAGTTTTCAAAACTGATGGCCAAAGCAAATCTCTTATCTTAGTGTACTTGTCAAGAATGGGAATTTAGTTTATAAAGAGTTGTTCAATTTGGCATTAGAATAGAAAATAAGACCAGCATCAAAACACCAGGGAAGGCTGCACTTCGGTTTTGAAGAAGCCGCAAATATGGAGGGCCTAATCCCTGATAGGATGTCAGAACAGCTGCTAAAGGAGATCCTAACACCTGAAAGGGAATATAGCACCTTAATCTCAAAGTCAGATTTGCTCAGCTGAACTCTACAGCACCTTGTCTGCTAACAAAAAGTTCTCTTGCTCTCACCATTTATCCCACTGAAGTTATTTCCCCTCTATGAAAAAGAATTTTGGGTGCCTATGCCCAGTGGCACAGCCTGTGGATTAAAAAGATGCTGTCTGGCCACTTTCGCCAGCTCGGCCTCTCCAGAGTTCTTGGCAGACACCCCTGTTCGTCCCACAGCCCCATGCCCACAGTGCCTGGGGGAAGCTGATGAAGAGACACAGGTTCAGACCCTTTTGGGAGCATGTCATGAGAAGGGATGCCACCCCAGAAAGGCAGGGGCATGACAGTGCCTGTGTGGAAAGAGAGACCACCTCATTGGGAGGGAGCAGCCACTGTGAAGGCAGTACCACAGAGCCACCCTTGGCTGCACATACTCAGTGCTGAGCCTGCCACAGACAGGGAGCAGGGATGTACAGGTGATGTGCTGCACTGCACATCCTCTGCTCTCTGAGGGAAAAAGTCTCCAAGACCTGTAAAGGTTGTTCTGTATGTGCCCCAGGCCAGAGTGCCGTAGCTGTGTGAAGAGCCTGTCAGAGCTATGAGCAACCACATCAGAGAAATGAAAGTTAATCTGCGTTCAGAGAGGATTTCAAATGCTGTTGCATAGGCCGGAAGTGGCAGAGCTCCCATTTGACCTGGGCAGAGAGCAGCTCAGAGAGCAGGGGTGGGCTGCTGAGTGAAGAAGGCAGCAGATGCAGATTCAACAGCAGATAAAATAACTGGACCAGCAAATTCACAGCAATATCCTGAATGTTTGCTGTGCTGGGCCAGCCACAAAGCCTTGTATTAAAGAAACAAATCAGACCTAGGAAAGAAGAGAAATCAAACACAGAAAGGAAATGCTACTGGTACACAAAGGAATGTCAGGGGCTGGAACTGTTGGCCGCGAATTCACCTGAGGACTTCCCAATTGGACTGAGAGGTGGAGGTGAATGGGAGTCTTGTCAGCAGGTGCCCTGCACCCAGCACCACAGATAGGGCTGTCCTGGGCCAAATGGCCAGGTCTAGAGCTGAGAAAGCCCCTCTGTCCTGCCCTCTTGAGGGCCCACGGGGAGATGTTTCTAAGCAATTGTCAGTCCCACCAAGAGCCAGAGCTAAAGTCTGGCTGCTTAGCCTCTCAAAGTGTTCCCCTGCAAACCTGAGCTACCACAACCAGGCACCGATAACCTGCAGTGTCTGGAAACTGTCACTGAAACTGTGACCTGAGAACTCCCTCTGAGCACTACGAAACCCTAGTAGAGGTGGTGGGACAGATGAGCTGAAGAAAAACTGGCAAAGATTTATTTTGCACAGAAGGTTGTACAAAACAAGGATTTAAAACCAGATCTCTCTCTTTGCAGAAGTATTTATCTGTCATTTAAAAAAGGTTGTGATTAAAATCACATTCATAAATGGGAAAGTGGACAGCTTGCTAATCCTGACTCTGAAAGGGAGGGAAAGCAACTGTGAGGGAAAAAAGAGAAATTAAGTAAGTTATAAAACAAGAGAGTGGCAGCTGGTGATGGCTTAGGACAGTCTGGCAGTTCATTCACTCAAAATCATTCTGTGTAACAGAGATGTCTGCTCAAGTACTCAGAGCCACAGGCTGGGTGACAGCACAGAGACCTTTGTTTTCTGCCTCCCCTCATCTGCCAGGGGTCTCTGCTACAGAGCTGAAGCCCTCTCTGTGGGGCAGTGTATCACCTGAATTTTCAAACTCTCCTCTGCCTTTGTCTTTCATGGGGTTTCTAAGTGCTACAGCCAGGTACCTAAAAAGGAAAAGCAATTATTCTGCACTACTGAGATTCACAATTAGACATTGCAATACTACAAACAGTCTAACAGTTGGGGAGATTGTCTGATCATGCCATAAAAAAGGTCATTAAAATGCTAGATTTAAAAGAAAAACCCTTAGCTCTGGAAAAACTCATTAAAAATCATTATTGGGTAGGACCACCGTAGCAGAAAGAAGTGGGTGTTTGGGTAATGAATCTTGCATATGCACAGAAGGACCTCCTGGTGATGCCATTATGATGCAAGATTACAGTGGCTAAACAACTTCAGTGCCAGTCTGTGGAGGCCCCATTGAGTTACAGAAATGAAGCAAGGTTCTGCTGTGCAGAAGTCCCGCTACTTAATACAAAAGAAAAGAAATAGATATATATGACTATGGTTTTATTTCATATCAGAGGGAGTCTCTCATAAAGCAAATCTCCCATCTTTTCCAGAGTTCCTATGTGGCAGCCATCAGAGGATGCTGCAAATCAGCATGCACAATCAGAGCACACAAGAGCAGCACACCCTGGGCAGGATGTCTGGTTTCAATTCAGAATGTCTCAGTAAGGTACAATACACCTAAATACACCAAGGCATTTTTAATCTACCACCAGCAAATGAGTAGGTGCACAGAAAAGAAACATGTAACGTAATATTTTGCTAATTAAAAATGCTTACCCCATTAAATAGTAATTTGGTTTCACCAGGAAACTGTTTTTCTGAGTGTTTGGTGCACGCTGTCCTCATGAGGAGACCTGGACACTTGTTGCACTGAAAGGAATCTGACTGTAGTTTGGCAGAGCGTGATGGCCCCAAACACCCACATTTCCTTACATTGGCTATGGCACCTCACATCCATCAAGGCCAAAGAATGAGCTAAAATCTGTTAACTTTTGGTTTTAAACAAATTGTTTGTTGCACATAAAGCCACAGTTGTATTTAGTGTATGTAAAGCCTTTTTGTCTCTCAGCTGAATCCCCTTCAGCTGTGGAGGTTGCTGAAGGGAATGGAGAGCTCTGGAAACCTGCAGTTACAAGGTCAGAATCTCAACCAGTGTGCGATGCTCCCAGCCGTGACCCTGCTGCCTGCTCTGAAAATGCTCTCATTTAAACGAAATAAAACATCTTTGATGAAGGGGTGCAAATACCTGGTGTCAAAAATCCACAAATCAGTAAAAAATAAGGTAACATATAACCCTTTTCTTTCCTGCCCTGTGACTGAGGCTGCCCTGCTCCACACAGATTGGCAGCTCTGGTACAGCAGCAGGAAGCCCAGTGTTGTATGCTGTGTGCACCTGGGATTTTTTTTCTGGTCATCTGCTTCCCATTAGCCTGTAAGTGACAGTTTACATCTATTTTACAGAAAACCAGCAACCATACCTTTGTGGTAGCTGGAGTAGAGTCTTGTAAATAATATCCACTTTCAGGACTTACTGTAGCTTCTTTTCTATTCCCACCCAGCTGCAGTCATCAGAAAAAAAACAGTGCCAAAACTCATGCAGGTTTACTATTGTATACAAAGAAATTCATGAAGCCATCCCTCAGTTCACAGGGATATTTTCCTACCCATTTGTAAACCTTCTGACATACTCATAGAAAAGGTTGCCATAAAGGGGTTGCTCACCCACCTGGGTTGCAGTGACTCTACTCCCAAGCCTACTGGCAGCCAAGCTGCTGTACTTCTGTGTACACCAGCAACAATTTAGGGTAAAGATCCTTAACCTTTTGCTGTGTTTGCATGTAAGAAGCTCCCTCTGAGATTCAGAAGTGTTTCATGTGGTCACAGAGGGAAACATCGGCTGAGGCAGGAGCTACTAAACTCCACATAAAGTGCAGGCTGTTGTTCCAGTTTTAAACATATTTCTAATACTCCAATAATGGTGTAACTAAATATGTAATTAGAGTGGAGCCAAGTTTCTCAGAGCATAACTTTCCAATTTAGCTTTGACCGCAGTCTGAAATAACTACAGGCAGGCAAAGCACCAATGGAGGAGAAAACCCTTGCTGAGAGTGCTGGCCTGAGAACCGCCCCAACCCAGGTGGCTCTAAGGGAGGGCTGGCCATTTGCCAGGGCTTGTCCTATTCTTTGGATTAATTCCCAGGATTTTCTTCAGGAAACTTCCTCGACCTTCTGTATTGAAAAAATATCTTTTGCTATAAAAGGTTAAGCCTTAAAATACCCACTGGGGAACCAATCTTGGAAGCAAATGGCATTACAGACCAGCAATCAGCGGCCCAGTGGAAATAAGCAATGAAATCTCTCCTTGCATTTCCTTGGGCCTCTTTGCACTTATATTAAAGGAACTCCTAGTTCTAAGTTAAGACAGATCACTTGAGTTTCCTCTGTGATATTTAGTGAAGTGCAAGCACAGGTGTGAATCAGCCAAGGTTATCAATGCACACAAGCTCTCTGGATAGGTGTGCTTGGATCTTCATGGAAGGTAGTTCATATACCACATCTGTAGTGTCAAGCTGATTGTGAGGACCTGACTGCTGAATCCAGACCAAAAGTATCACTGATCTGAGCTTTTTACCCTGATTTCTTCAGGGAGGGGACCATCACTGCAGGAAGGCTTTCACTAGGTTTGTTAAGACCAATGTCCATCTGTCACATAACTCCTCACCAAAGTGTCTAAGAACACAATTATGTGTATACCCACACACCTAGAAACCTCAATTATGGCTCCAGATCCCACTGTAATATTTAACTACATTACCTTTTGTTGCTGTTACATGTTAAGAAAAAAATGGAATAAATGGGAACTGCTTTCATGCCCTTAGGGATGCAGGTGTGGAATGGACATGATTAGCCCATAAAGCCTATTCTAGATGCAAATGCAGGCCTATATTTATCTACTGTTATTGTGGAACCAAATATGCCATATGCTATACTTAAAATTGCTAATTTCAAGGCTTCAGAAAATCATGCTAGGCATAAAAATATCAGGACACTCTCCTAGAATTAATTACATTACTGACAAAATTAACTGGCTACATTCTACTTTTAAGGTTTTGGTTATTCTCAAGGCATGTTTTCGAAGCTTTTTGTGCTATCAGGAAGATAACTGGATAGAGCTATATAAGCATGGATCATACAGCTAGGGATGGAAGAGATATCAAGGACCATACAGACCATCCTTCACCCTGAGGGCTGGCTTCAGTGCTCCCTAAACCACTTTTGTCAGATGCTGGTTTGGCCAGTTCTTAAAGATCTCTGGAAATCTCTGCAGAGATGCCATAATTGCAATTTAGTCCCATTTCTGACAGTAATGTCTGAATGGAGAATGGATGGGAAAGTTCAGTAGAAACAGGAGAAGAATGGCAGGTCCTAATAGCACCTTTCCTAGCAGGTCATCCCGTCACATCTACAAAGAGTTTCTCCAGACACCCAAACTAAGAAAACGAGAAACTACCTAAAACATGGGACAGCCTAGAAGCAGACTCAGAAGTCATTTAGAGGTGATCCTCTCAGTGCAATTGAAGTTGAAGGTCAGGGTGGTGGCTGTAAAGGATGGCTCCTGCAGAAACATCCCAGTTATAAGGGGAGAGAAAAACTGGATGAAGAGTGGGGTAGGTTTTGTCCTCAGCACTTTCCACCCAGCATCACTTTCACATACTCAGGGCAGGATTTGGGGGCTTGTAGTTTTCATCAAAGCAGAAAAACAGAAAGTATATTTATGTTTACAACAACAAATGCAGGATTCAGCACTTGAAGCCACTCTCCTGTGTCCACACAGTCAGGTCCCAGTGACATCAAGGTAGATATATCTGCTGTGAAATAAAACTCTAGTGACACAAACCAATTATATTATATATTAATTATATTATATTATATTATATTATTATATTATATTATATTATATTATATTCCCATATTAAGATTATACATGGAATGGGCATGACCTCCAGTTCACACATATTCTATCAGTTTACAAGCAAGGGTTCTTGCAGTGCTCTCAACCTCCTTCCTTGCAAAGACACCTTTTTCAGTTCTGGGTAATTTCACTAACCTGATATAGAAGGTGGAACTGTGGTGCTGTAAAACATTGTTCCTTAGCACCAGGCACTGATCCAGCTCTGAGTAAGTGCCAAAACCACAGTGATGGGCATTTAATTTGCTGTGAGTAAATCTAGATGTTCAGAAAAAAGGTTTCTAATTGCTGGTTGGTTTTGCTCCATTTGTGGGTTTTGTATCTCCACTGAAAATTAAAGTCCAGTCTCTCAAACACAGCCAACTCCACTGTCATCAATATCAGGCTCAGTGCCTGCAAGTTTTCAAACTGGGGTAATGACAGGCTGGAGCATAATATGTTGGTACCTCACTGACCACCACTTGGTTCATCACTTGGTTCTTACAGGCCACAAGTGCCTCTGTTATTAGTCCAATACGTTTATGGGTTTATGTAGTTCTTTATGAACTGCTAATTACTTGATTGCGCTGAATGATTGCAGGCTGTGGTATTTTGTATAGTACGGCCTGGCAGTTCACTGCTGTGAGCTTTGCATCACAGCTGGGCACTCAGCCTCAGCTCAGCAGAGCTGCTTGACCAGGTGGCTGCAAGCATGAGGTCCTCCCTGGATGCATCCTTTCCATGCAGGGCTCCCACATACACTGCAGTGCACCTGCAGGAGGCATGGGCATCTGTTGTGTCCCTGCTCCAGTATCCATCTGTCACAGCTTTCCCCATAAGCCCAAAGCAGCCAGAGCAGAGATTTGGCAACTTGATCTGCCCAGCATGGGCGATCAGCACAGAGGCTGTGGTGCTACCAGAGCACATGTCCTTACACACACAGTTGGTATAGGTGGTACGTCTAGTTTGCTCAACAGCAGGAGCGCTGCTGGATCTGTGGGGAGGACATACACACTGATGCGCAGCTGGGCTAGCACAAGGAGATAGCCAGAGTGGGAAGGATGTGTCCTGGAGAGGAAGGGACCCCTGGGAAAGATGGGTGGGAGATGCCACAGCACTTGAGTAAGAGAGTCCAACCTGTCACTGTGTACTTGCCCAGCACTGCACTGCCTTGTGAGCTGTGGATACTATTTTTTTTAACAAGTAACATCCCAAGGCTATTTCTTACATATATAGTGCTGATCACTCCAGAAGACATCACATACACAGTGCCCAGCATGCCAAACTCTGCACTGCTTCCATGACTGCCAATACCTTACCTGCACATGGAGAGGGCAGTGGAAAGCCCGGCCCTTCAAATGGCATTAGGAGCTGCATAGAAAGTTATGATTTTTGATCACTGTTTGCTTTAACCACAGAAATTCCTAATAAGAAAGGGTCTGTGTTAATGTTACTTCAGCTTTCTGGAAGGTGGAAGGCAGAGGCATATTATCTACACACCAAACTCAGGACTGCTGCTGTGATGCTGCAGCAGGAATAGCACCAGTAAGCTTTGTGCCACCCAGCAAAGCAAAATCAGGGAGACCATCCCATAGGGCAGGTAATGGAATAGATGGAGTGACAGCCATGCCACTTCTTGGAATCTTGCATACAACCCATGACTCTTCAGGTGATAGTTTTCAACTTTACTCTCCATCAGCTTTCTGATGGAGCTCCCCATAGAGGAATAAGCCTTGGCACAGCTCCAGGATCAGCAGGCAGCTAAATATTTTGTTTTGCCTATCTCCTCTGAAGGGCAAAGCTCAAGCCTCAGGGAGAGCAGCGGGGAGTCATTCCTGCCTCTCACAGAATTAGGACATCTAGAGCACTGGGACCCCCACCAGAGCTAGGGAGTATGAGAAGCAGTTTCCTTCCATGAGGTCTCTCAACTCCAGGGGGAACCCAGACCCTCCCTTTCCTGCCAGAGGCTAGGTATCAAGGATATCTTGCCCAGAAAGAGGCAATAACTTCTAAACCAGCCTGCTCCACAGTGCTGAGGACACCAAGTAGGGACACACACCCCCAATGAATGCTTCATCCCAAATGCAATGCATAACCCTAGACCTGGCAGTATATTTGGTTTTTAGATTTAAAATAAAACAGCATCACATTCTACAACCTCCAGACCTCCCTGGAGCAGTGAACTCTATTTCAGTGAATGCTACCCCTGTCTGTACAGACACCAACCTCTACAGAAGTCATTTGAAGAAGTTGCATTTTGGGAGGGACGTCATAATGAAACAAAACATGCCTAAAAGAATTGATCCCCTCTGGTCTGCAAATTGAGCAAAGATCGTTGCTTAACCTTTAGGGCAAGAAAAACTCCATTATTCGGATGATATTTCCTGGAGGCAATTTGCCATTTTAGGACACACTTGTGATGTTTGCTTAGCTTCAGACTTGCAGAGAATGTGTAATAAGATGCCAGAAGGCCATAGTCAGATGCTGGCTGCTCATGCCACACAGTATAGGACCACAAATAAAAAGCAGCAAAGCAGCAATCAAAACAAAAAAAATCGTGTTTGGACCACCATATCCAAGCCTTTGTGCAATCCACTTCCCTTCATTAACATCCTCAAAATTAGGAGAGGATCTGTCCATCTACATGTAACAAGATTTTAATATGAAATGACATTATATGAGCTACTTGAAAATAACAGTTCTACAGACCTTGATGCAAGGTGAGCTGCACTTTTCATCTTTGCCAACAAGACCTCAGCAGCACTGGTTCTCACTGGAAAACTCCATAGAAAATTCTAACAAACAGCCCAGTAAAATGGTTGTTTGCTGTTTTTCATCTCCACTTGGATGCATCTGAGGTTGTATCAGGCTGTACTGAGGCAGCATGGCTGTTGCAACATGAAAAGCATAAAACAGAACCAAATGTTTCACTCAAAGGCATTATTGTGGTTTGTCAGCCAACTAGCAAGCACCACCCAGCCCCCACCAGTCCCCTCCAGTGGGATGGGGGAGAGAATCACAAGAGTGAGAGTGAAAAATCTTGTCAGTTGAGAGAAGACAATTTAATAGGACAGAAAAGGAAGAAAATAATAATAATTGTAATGATAACATATTTCATAACAATAAAATTATTAGAATATATAAAACAAGTGATGAACAACACAATTGCTCATCACCTGCTGACTGATGCTCAGCCAGTTGCCATTCAGCAGCCCCCAACCACTTTGCCCCCAGTTTATATACTATGCACACCATCTCATAGTCTGGAATATCCCTTTGGCCAGTCTGGGGCAGCTGTCCTGGCTGTGTCCCCTGCCAGTTTCTTGCACCTCTCCGGCCTTCTTGTGGGCAGGGCAGAAGAAGCTGAAAAGTCCTTACTTTAGTATAAGCACTATTTGGCAGCAACTAGAAACGTCAGTGTGTTACCAATATTATTCTTACACTAAATCCTAAACACAGCACTGTATCAGCTACTAGAAGGAAAATTAGCTCTATCCCACTCCAAAACTACAACAGGCAGCGATTCATAGTCCTCTCTTGGAGACAAAGAGCTATGTTCTCATTATTTAAATAGGAGCCAAATGCTGTAAAAGAAGCTGCAAGTAACAGTCTCCTTATGTCTCTACAAAGGACGCTTCCCCAGTTGCTGGCATTAAACTAGCTCTTATTAGACAGCTACGCTATAATTACATCTGGGGCAGGAGACATAAACTGGCAAGTTTTATTTGGAAACAATAATTGGGAAAAGATGCAATAACTAAGCAGAGCTAATAATTTGGGATCCATTTTGCCCTTCTGAAAAGGCTTTTCACAGATTCTTATTACCACAGAAACTAATATAAAATGCACATCCTGAAGAGTATTCAAAAGAAATTGTGCTAATAGGCATAACCCAAAAAATATGTAATAAGTTCTGAATTCCCAGTTGAACATATTGGAGTGGGGATGTGAAGCAGTGGCCTGAGAGTTGCTCTAACAGCTGGGCGATTTGGCCGGTCTGGTAGGAAAGACAAAGTTCCCTTTTCCAGATCTCTGGGAGACAAGACACCAACTTGACCATCCATTTTTTTTTGCATTCAGTGCTGATGTCTGAACTCTTGCTAATTACATTGACTAAATTATTATACCTTTAAAGTATCCCACAGTGAAATGCAGTGAGGTGTCTAAGCACTGGCTATCACATTGTAGACCACAAGATACTTGTGGAAGGCAGTTTTTCTTCCATATTTTTGGAGCTTCTGCTCAAGCAGATGCCTGATTGAATTTGATAATCAATGGCTGACCTGCAGCCGTGACACACGCTTATAAAAGCAGTGTTAGCAGGCCAGCAAGGACCAGGAAAGATGGTTATAATGGTATTACCAACTGTTTGGCTTGACATCCTGTGTGATGGATGCCAGCCAGTCTTTCCAGTGTACAAGCTACTTCTGATAATCATGCTACAAGACATAAATTTGGACTAATAAATAACAAACAGATATGGAAATGAGACCTTCCAGAGAAAAACTTCAGACTGCCAAGCTTCTCACTCATGCTGACCACCAGAGCTCTGCATGTGCCTGCTGCAGACCAAGCGTTCTTCCAGGGTTTTCAGCACATCTAGCTTGGCTTCAGATACACAACATGAGGAGAGTAGGTGGTCGCACCAGATATGTAAAGCTGAGCAGTGTGACATCACCTATGTGACCCTGCGGAAAAAATGTGTCCCAGACAAGTGAGTATGAAGATTGTGCCATCCTGAGTGTGCCACGGAGACCAAGTGCTTTGGCAGACCATGCCAGGGAGAAGCCATTTGACATTTGATACACTGCTAGAAGGTCATGGTGAGCACATCCCTGGTCCTGTGCCAGGAGCAAAGTGGAGAAGTCCTTCAAATTCCAGTATAACGAGAGAACATTTACAGAAAATTATGAACTCTACCATTTCTAAGACAGGTTAGCTTCAGATGTGTTTTGACAGTTTCCTTTCTAGAGGAGATTTGCAGTGCCAGCCATAAGATCCTCTTCCCACATTGTTAGGGAAGTAGATGAGACATCAGCAGACCCAGGGAGAAGCGATTGCTCTGTCTGCTTTTGCTGTTGATGTAAATCAATGCAGTCTAGGTTGTATCTGTGAGCTGCAGAGAGGGGTAGCAGTCACTCACCCAGGGTGGCTTTTGGCCTGGAGATGGGTCAAGTACCATAACAACAGGGAGTCAGTTGGGATCAGACAGCGAAAAGCAGGGGAGACTTTTCTCCCCCACAATTTCACAAACTCAAGAATCAACCTCAGCTTGAGGAGAGACTATCTGGGGAAGGAATAACAGGAGAGAGGGGATAATAGACAGAGAGGAGAGGAGATGAACTTCTCTAGGGATGGGGGAGAAGCTGTAGATGTATAAAATGTGGAAGGCCATGAAAAGGAAAGGAGAGAGCAGGAAAAGTATGGGCATGGCTGGTCCTGGGAAAATCAGGGAGGAAAAGAACAGATTTTAGATTAAGCAAGGAGCGTCTAAAGCACACTGAGTACATTGCATACTCCAGCAAGGGTTTAACATCTTCCTAGCATTTGGTTTTGTGTCTACATCTCTGTTTCAGTCCAAAAGAAAACCCCAAGATGTCTGTTAGAGAAAGTGAGGAATCTGCCTGGATTAGAAAGAGGACCTCCTTCTCCTTGAGCCATCACAAGCTTTGAAATTAAGAGGCCTTAGGCAAAAAACATAGGAGAGAGGATAACAGTTCTTCATACAAATAAATAGAACAAAAAGAAACAGAACAAGCTATAACTCCGCAACCGAATCTCTCAAACGCTGAAGTCTCCCTTTATCCTTCAGTGCAGTTCCCGCCACGAACAGCAGGGGCGCTGTGGGGCCCGGGGGTGAAGGCTCGGCCAAGGGGGGGATGGCAATACCAGAGCGATGCTCATGCCAGAGCCCACCTGGGCACGGTGGCCGCAGACACGGGCTGGGGCCTTCCCGGGGGCAGAGCAAGAATCTTGCACCGCCTTTTTTTCCGAAGGTGTTTAGGGGTTAGAGACTCCTCTGCAGATGGTGTTGGCCCCTGATGGGTCCGGAGCAACTACAGGAGTGGTGGCTGACCTTGGGGCCGGAGCAACTACAGGAGTGGTGGCTGACCTTGGGGAAAGAGCACAGGATGTGCGGAGGGGAGGGCGAGCCAGGGCTGTCTGCCAGCGCTGCTGCGGGTCCGACAAGGCAGCACCCAAGTACATGGAGCCAGGGGCAGGGATGGGGAGAGGCACGGGAGAAAATGAGCACAAGGAAACCTCTCTCTGACTGCTTCACAAGCCAGGAAAAAGTGAAGTGACCAGAAAAAAACCAAAACCTTCCCCACCAAATTCAGACCTCCACCTCCAATGCTTTGCCAAGCCATGAGGTTGGTGTATGAGAAGCTATCAGCTACCCTTTTGTTTGGCTTGGTCGCAGGCTATTCCTTCAGGGACGGGGCTGCAAATAGGCACCAAACCATTGGTTCCATTCCCCCTTCCACGGTGGTAATGGAGAAAATTCAAGCAAGAGTTTTCAGCATCCACAACAGTCTCATGAACATTTCTTTGGTCTGTTCTGTTCTGTTCCTCCAGGCAGGGCAGGCAAAAAGCCCATGAGACAGTGACCTTGGGGTCTTTCAGATGGGTCACACCTGTTGCTGGAGATGAGTTGAATATTTGGCAGTTGATGCTATTTGGTTGCAATTGCCTATGAAATAAGGTAAAGATATGTGTATGTGGATACTTAACAGCCCGTATCAAGGATATGCGGTGTCCTACAAAACCCTTCCCAGGGGAAAAGGACAACGCTTCAAACCATTTGTGATCATATTAAATAACAAAAAGGTTCATTAATCACCTGTATAGTTGGGATTATGAAGCAATTAACCAGATAACATTATTTAAAACCTGTAAGCTGGACTTGGCATCTCTTTTTAAGAGGTTTGCAGAGCTCTGTGTTTATAGCAGAGCTCTGACAGAGGCAAAACACCCAGATGTTCCTGAGGTGAGATAGAAACTTCTAAACAGCCACCAGTGTGAGGTCAGGTCCTGATACATTGCAGCCTCTTTCACCCTTCCCAATGTTCCTTTCAAAATACTGATATCACTGTGTTCCTGGAAAATATGAAAAGGTCAACATATAAATACTGCAACAAACAGTATTTGTTGTTCCCACATAGTCCTTCCCCCTCCAGGGCTAAAGATAATTTAATGGGAGTTGGTTCTTTCAAAATGAACTGTTCATTACAGTATTTTCATTGACAGTTCAGTGAAACTGTCAGCTCTTCTCTATCTAATTGCTTTTGAACAACAAAAGAAAAACCTGCACCCTTAAAAGTATTTTGACACAGCTGGAACAGCTTTCTGTTTAAAAAGAGTGACATGGAAAAGAGCAAGCAACAGATAATGATGAGAAGAGAACGAAATGAGGGAAAAAATTGACACATTTTTCCAATCACTTGTTACTTCAGTATTGCAGATAAATGCAGTTACTCTAGAAGAAAACTCTTCATGTCCTTCAGCAACATCTGCCAGATGAGGAATTTATTTGGATTAGGTCCTGCTAGCACAAAAGAAAGAGCCAATTCTCGAGTATTTATAGGGGAGCAAGTTGTTAGCTTGTGTTGCATGAGTCAGGTTTCTCATTGGTGCCATTCAATCAAGCTACAGAGATTAACTTGGATATACAGTTCCGTAAAAACCTGCCATAAAATAGCCATAACTGAATTTTAGCTACAAGTCTAGTCATAACATAAATAGCAGCCGCGTAACCCTAAACTGTAGTGGAAAGTATGATCTGTCAACACTCGGGTTTTAACGGATTTCTGTAAAACACCTTGCATAAAAAAACTTGGTAGCTCATTTCTTGCCCTTGGTAACTCATTAAGCATTAGTACATTACAGAGAAAACTGACCAATAACGCGGTCCTTTAAAAACTAAATAGAAATTTGTCTTCATTTTTAGTCCACTCCTCTTTCCCAAATTCTGATATAAGGAAGAGAGGAAATAAAATCTTGAATTCCAGCTAGATTCTGGGATCAGGTGAAAAGTAAGGCTTTGCACATTCAGAAAAAGGACAGGAAATCCCCCAAACACTGGACAGCCACCAGCTCACACCTCCATCAGACCCTGGGGTGGTCAGGGCTCTGTTCCCCCACAGGGTGCCCCCTGCATGAAGCAGGATTGGCATTTGAGGCCATGTCTCACTTCTCTGGTTCATCTGCAGCATTTGTTGCCCAAACATTGTCAGCCCTTCCTGACTCCCCTCCCAGTGCTGCAAACCCTGCCTCTCACAGCAGTGCTGTGCAGGCCTATTCCCTCAGTGACCAGCCCCATCCTCCCTGCTGGCTCAAGGCACCAGCTCCCTTTCTAGGGCAGGAACATCAGTCTTTCTCTGCAGGAAAACCCTCTGTCAGAGAGCTGGAGGGAGATTCCCAAGAGGGTGATGCTGGTGAGACTTAACCATTTGGTTCCTAGACAAAAAAGCTAGATCTGGTGTATGAGCTCAGGAAAAACAAAGCAGCAAGACCAACTACTGAGCCCATCTGGCTCAGTTGTCAGCATGCTCTCTGGGAAGGACAAGTCAGGTTACTCAACATGATGCTCCTTTCTTCTAACAAGGGCCTTAATTTCTAAACATGTAAGATTAGAATTGATTTGGTTTGTTTTAGAAAACTCTCTGTATATAGCCTACATTATCTGCTAGCCCAGATGGTCATCCTTGGGATTTCAGCAGAATATGTGAAAGCTCAGCTCTTCCAGGAACTGAATCACTTATATTTATGTACCTACTCATAGACTAAAAGCTTAATTTCTAACATGCTGTTTTCAAAAATACCACCACCTTCTTCCTGGTTATACATGGCAGGTGAGCAAAAATAAAAATTATAAAAGAATGTCTCAATCTGAAGGAGCCTGTTTGAGCACCCAAAACAGCATCTCCTGGGAGCACGTGGAGGACATCTGTGTTTAACTGCAAAAGATGAACTGCCCAGACATGAGATGGGGAGGATGGGAAGATACCTTGATTTGTCACACCAAATCCAAGCTTCATGTGCAATTTCAGTCCCAAAAAAATCCACTGTTTCAAACAGCTGGCACTCAGGCACATCAGAGCTTTTCAAGAAAACATGTTCTCCCTCTGGAGACACAGTGCAACTTAGAAAATCACACTGGTCTTCATGCGATCACATTTCCCTCATGACTGTGAAGAACACAAGATGAAGAACCAGGGGTTACACTGTACCTTTGCAGCACTACCTTTGCCCAGCCTCTAATGATCAAACCAGGGAAGGTTTAGATTGGCTATTAAGAAAAATCTCTTCACTACAAGGGCTGTCAAGTACTGGAACAGGCTGCCCATGGAAGTGGTTGAATCACCATCCCTGGAAGTATTTAAAAGAGAGGTGGATATGGCACTTGGTGACGTAGTTTAGTGGTGGACTTGGCCATGCTGGGTTTATTGTTGGACTTGATGATCTTAAAAGTTTTCTCCAACCTAAACAAGTCTCTGATTCAACAAGTGTAAGGCCTGCAGGAACCCACAGAACCTATATGCCTTGTGCAATTCTGCAATAATATCAAACTTTTGTATTTATTCTAGTTTAAGGTTTTTTTCCTTCTTCATCATATCTCCCCTAGAAACCTCCCAGTCAAGTTTATTCTAATTTTGCCCTTTTTTCTATCAGGTTATTTTTACTCCTGCATTCCTAATGTAGCTTGAAATTAATGCAGCATTTTTATTTATATGTCAGCCTCCTCAATGATGTATGCACAGTTTGAGAAGAGATATAATTACAGGCTGTTGCAGAAGAGCACAACAGGCTGGTGTCATTACATCCCAGGCACACTTCAGCTTTGTTTGGAATTTGTGGCATATGGGATTTTATTTTTTTTAAGATGTTTGATCTGAATGTCATTCCTCTAAACCCCATAATAATTTAAATCAGATCAAGACACAGGCATTTTCCTACTCTTCCTAAGAGATGTATGCATTGCCTTAGGCAGCATCAGAAATCACAGAAAAAGGGGCTGAGAGAATGTGTCCCTGCTGCCCACCAGACAGGGCAGTCCTTCATCCAGGGATTTTTGAGCTCAAATAAGGAACAGGAACTTTTAAAAGCACTTCAGACAAACACATCTAAAACCAAGCAATGGAGATACAAAATTAATGAGAAACACCAAATCCCTTTTGCAACACCACTGCTTGTGGATCTGTAAAATGTTATCAAAGTGTGGATAACTCACTTCTTGCCAGAAAAAAATGGTACACCTTGAACTGTTACTTGAGAGAAGAGGTTTGACTGTGACCTACTGGGCTGTGTATTTGACTGTGACCTACAGTCATGGCTGTGTATTTCATATAGCGAGGGTTGCAAATGAGGAGAAAACCAAGGGACATTTAACCTAGAGGCTCTGACCTGAAGCAGCTGCTAAACAACAATAAAAAGAGGCAAAAAAGGGAAGGATTAAAATTTTCTAATGTCTTTCTAATGGCTTTTTTGGGGTGTCTTGCTGTGGCCCATGAGAATTTAGACAGACAAAGCAGTGCTAATAAAATTAACATGCTTTCATTTATTTATTTTTTAAAAGCTGACCTTACCTCATCCGTTCCTTTGGGGACACTATGGCTGAGCTTAATTCTGGCTAGAAAATGGTTTTCTCATGCTATGAAAGCTGAGAGTTTCTTAATTTCAGGGTCTTTCCACCAGTAAAGAGAAGGTGAAGAGAAGCCCACAGCAGGTACCAGAGGACAAGGCAGAAAAGCAAAAAAAGCCTCAAACTTTCAAAACCTGCCTTTTGTACTAAATAGAGCCCCATCCAGAGATGCTGCGTATCTTTGCTTTATAGGATGGACACAAGTGAGGTTTAGCCTTTGGTGCTATCATTTCTATTCCTGGCTAAATTTGATTTCCCTTGAAGAAGATTTGTTGAATCTCTTTAATTTGCTCACTGTACAAAGGGCATATATAATAGGAATAAAGGCAGGAAAAAATTAAGCAATTGCTTATGAAAATGAGATATTTTAATTAAATTTAAGTCCCATGGCACTTAGTATTATTTAAATAAGGCAACACTTTTTGCTTAACACTGTTATGGATGGTTTTTCCTTATGTAAATATTTCATTCCAGTCCAGGTAGCAAAGCAGGACTATTCTGAGCATTCTCAGTGAACACTCTGGCCAGAGAGATATTGCACAACCTTGTGGTCTGAAGACCTTTAAGTAAATTTGTAAATTGGAATAGCACTTGTTTTACCTAGGTGTAAACTAGATTAATCTAATAAATCTAATCTAATCTAATCATGTGGGCATCCTCCTCTGGCAAAGCGAAAAGAGAGCACCTCCAAATGGCAGATCATATCCTTAACGGCCTCCTATGGGTGCCTCTCTCCCTGCTCTAAGCACAGAGCAGGAACTAGAGGGGTACTTTTGACAACTGTACTTACTACAAGGTGAATAAAAATAGAGAGATGAGCTCATGCTTTAGTAACCTAAATTAAAGTCAAGCCTTTAGTTTATTAGCTTTGGCATGAACTGTAGCACTAATTACTGGGAATGACTGCCATATTTCATGGAAAAAACCCCAGCCAAACAAACGTGGAAATAGTAGAACATGTGGCACTTCAAAAATGACTCTTCCAGGTAAGCAGTTTTATACAAAACGGTAGATCAGCAACCAATTTAAAATGAAAGAGATGGAAAATATTCACCTCTGCAGTTTATACAATTTCAATCTGATAAGAAGCCAACTGTAGTGGCTTTAGTTCTACTCTGAAAGGTACATAAAAACAACTCAGAGGGAAGTCTCATTACACTACAACAATAAAAACACTTTTAACTTGACCAGCAAAGCAATTCTAGAGAAATATTTATGAAAGTACTGAGAAGAGAAAAAGTGGATGGATTTTGCAACTTTTACACAAAAAGTTCACTGGATAAATTGGATCAGAAACATAGGAAGCCTCTGCTCCGCAATCCTCTCCACTTAGCAGGAGGAGACCTATGTCACACTGTGTGCTCTCCGACATATTCATCAGACACCTAAAAAAACAAAAAAAGGTTGGAGATGGACTTTGCTGGATGGCATTGAAAGTTGCTGGAAACCCCATGGTAACCAAAGGGACACACAGTAAAATGCTCAAGACTAAAAAGAAGGGGTGAGGGGCCTCAGATTTGTCCCATTCTTCTGGTGATGCCAAAGTGCTCCTCAGGTCTGAAGAAAGATTTAGTCCTTTCACATCATTGCAAAGATTCAAATGATTTCTCTGGTGAATACCAAGAAGAAAGAGTCACTGCTTATCAGCAACAGAAACATGAGGGCTGAATCCCTACTCCATGGCATTTCCTTGGCAGATCAGTGGTGTACTGAACGGCTCCTCACGTAAAGCTCCATTGTTTCTTGAGAGCTGAGTGTTGAATTTCACCCACATCTCAACCTGAAATCTCTTTGACGTATTTTATTTCTTTTCGCTTATACGGCATGATAAAAAGTCTGCAATGTTAACCTCGAGCTAATTATGAAACAAATGCACAATTACATATTTGATGTGGAAATGGTGACTATAATACCACCCTACTCTTTACTGAAACCAGTAGTCATCACAACAAATAAATGCTGTATTTCAACATGATACTTTGCAAAATGATATTATTGTGATGGAGATCTGATTACTGCAAAGGCTGTATAATTGGATGATTTTGGATATGCAGAGCTTTTGCAGTACATTGGGTTTGTTCCTTTATGTAAGATTGCTAACACTTTCTTTTAAGTCACTTTACATTAATGCATTCATTTGAAAGAATTCCCTCTTATGATAGTACTAGAAGGAAATTCAGTTGGGCCAATTTGCTTTCTCCTACTGTTTGTTAATATACATCCTTCCACCATGTCTCTGCATTCATCTCTGCTCTAGCTGAAAAAAACCTATTTTTTCTACTGCATTTCCCAAAGATCTTTTCCTGCTCTCAGTAATTTTTATTGCCTGGCCCAGAGCACTCTCTGCTCTGCTAAACAACAGGCAAATAGAACAGAAAATAGCTATGTTTCTAGTAAGGTGGACAGCAAATTCCTCGAAAGGAAAAATAATAACCTCATGTAATTTTTTTCCACTCTGTCCCTTACTCGATCCGGCTCTTGTGTTGTTATTTTTAAATCACTAAGTACACTGGCCAGAGATTTTCTGTGGTTTGTTGTCAGTCACATCTAGCTTTTTCCCTCCGTCCTGCCATCAAATTAATCCAGCATCCCCTGAGGTAAATTCATCGTTCAAATCATTCCTGTCAGCAGCTTGTGAAGGTCTTGGCTGGCTCACCAGTGCAAACACTGATCCCGGACCTTGTCACCTCAGTGGGGACACAGCTGCTCGGTGCCACGCCGGGCTGAGTGCTGTCCCACGGTGAGGACCAGGCCACCCTATGGCACAAAGCTCACAGCAAGAAGCAGGCTCAGGGCTTGCTCTCATTCATCATCCAGGAGGGATGGAAATAGTTTTTTGACTCCACTGGTGCTGTAGCCTGAAAGGGTGGTGCTCCCCCTGGCACACAGAAAAACGCAAGACCATTGTTCTTCCCAATCTCCCTGCACTAAGGGGAAATAGCTAGTGTCAATGAATAATAAATTGAACATTTGCATATTTCCTTTTTTTCTTTTCAAATTTAAATATTTGATGCAATTTTCGAACTATGGATCTGTTTTTATCACCCCTTTTTTAAGATTATTATTGCACTGAGTAAATAAATCTGTGACTCAACCACAGAAAGTGGAAGAGGTGGCCTGCTGAACAGTGCCAAACTCAAACCCGATTACCTTCTTTCTCTCTTGATTTGGAGAAAGAGGTGGCAAAAACCTGTTTGTTTTGCCTACTGCCTACCTGCTTTATTTGAGCCAAGTTATTTCCATAATTCATTCAAGGCATCAGAACTACTCTGTTTAATAGAGACCCTTTCCTCTGAGGTCACAGCAAGGACACAGCCACAGCTCCTGAGGACTTCTTCCTCTTGAAAGACTCAAGACTTGGTGACCACTGAAAGATTGGACTCATTGCAAGCCTCAAAGAATTGACTTTGTGTGGCAGAGCCTCAGCATCTTCATGGGGAAAGCAATCCTGCTAGGCTGGCTGAGTACAAAACCCGATGAAAAAAACACCCTGATCATTTTTTTTTTTAACCTGAATACTACTGAGGCAAAGCACAACTCAATAACATATAGGATTGGTCTCAAGTAACTATGTAGAATAAGAAAAACTATCTTCACTGGTATTCTTAGGTTACAGGAGCTATTTCAGTGCTTTTACAAGATTGTAAGATACTCCCACCCCACAGAAGACATCTACCCTTCCTTGCAGGGCTTACAACTTATTTTCTTCTCTCTTAAAAGCTTCTTAAAGAATAATATTTGAGAGTAATTAATTTTCTATTTTATGTGCAGAATGCTTCAGTAAAGGTAATTGTGTTTTACGGTGCTTAAGAGAATCCAAAAGCAGTTCAATGTCAACTTTTGTGCTGAGGCAATCCAACCTTGCAGATTAAATACCAGCAAACATACTGAAGATGCACAGCTCTCGGTAAAAGCTAAAGCCTATCATACTGTAAGTGTCATTTCAATGATGAATACTTTGCCACTAATTCAAAACAATACCTGTCATTGTGTTTGAAGTAGGCAAAGTGCTGAAACGACAGTGCTGGATGCTGTACTTCTTTATTCAGAGATGCCTTACAGAGATACAAGTGCTGCATCAGCTCTTCCAAACTGGCTCATCTTTATGTTTCCACATCTTACTGGAAAGGCAGTGACTTTCAGAGCATGAAATAACATCCATGATCCCATGTCCCATGATTGTGACAGCTGTGGGTGAAAACCTAAAAGAGGCAGCAAGCTTTGCCCCTAATCCATGCACAGGAAGGTTCATTCCTCTGCCTCTCCAAAAATCCTGCTGCTGGACATCCCTGTATCACCTGACACCTTCCTCACTGACACAACTAATTTCTCTGTTTCTGTTTATAATGTATCAGCCACTTTATGCCTTTCATATTCTTCTTGTAATATACCAGTGAGAAGAAAACCAAAAAATTAAATGCTAGCTTGCCTAAAAATGACATGTCAAAAGACATGTACCAAGAACCATTGGGGTACAGCAGCAACTTCCCCAGCTTTTTTCATTCAGCCATGCCATGCTCCTTAATGCCAAAGCACATGCTTGTCATGGCCCTGGAATGAAACTGGGCTGCTCTGGCAGGGTGGGCACAGGAGGTTTCCCCATCTCACACTCATACCCCAAGCATCTCCCCCAGGCAGGGCTGGTGGAGCTGTGCACACCCTTGGCCATCAGCTGGGAGCAGTCACTGCACACACCAGCAAAGTGCTCCCGTGTTTTTATCACTCACGAGACCAACACTGATTTACTGCTTCATTACATCTCAGTGAGAAGCAGTCTTTCTCCCAACAGAAAATATTGCTGATGTCAAATGAGGCCAGGACTGGCAGGGGTGCAGGGAGGGCAGCAGAAATCTGTGCTTCAAGTATGACATTATCAGAGCAGATCATTTTCCCGTCCTCTATTTTAAGTAATAAATTGTTCTTTAATTAGAAATTAGCAACCATAATAAAAGTTTAAATACAAAACAACAATTGTAGATTAACTAAAAGGCACTTGATTAAAAACATTTGAAGATTGATAACTTTGCAACTGATTTTATGTTTCCAAAGTCCTGTTCTCCAATATTGTTTGCAAAAATCAATTGGCACTTAATTAACCTTATATCATAGTTACATTCAATCAAAACTAAAAGAACTTTGGACACTCAAATCCTTCTGTTAACAAGCCTATTAAACAAAATAGCCAAAGCCCCAACTACATTTTCGTAATAAAATTTCTTGAGGACAGTTTCTGTCCTTGGCTTCCTGTAAAACGAGAATGAGTTGGAAGAAGTCTGATTTATCCTGAGGGACAAAGGAGGGCACCTCTGTCACATGAAACTGCTCCAGGATAGTATGAAGAGATACTGGTAATTTTTGCTGGCCATCTTTACTGGCCATGTTTTCTGGCCAGCCATGGCCTCTCCAGAGGTGAACAATGCTCCCTCAGTCTCTACTGAAGAAGATTAATTCCCAATGGACCATTATACTCTGTGCGCTGAGGTGCAAAGCTAAATAACTCCATTTTTAAAACAAAAATACAATGAACCAAACAAATGAAAAAGGAATCTGAATAAAAAAGACAACATGACAATGACAAGGATATGGAAACTAAGACTGTCTCGCTTACAGGACTTTGAAATAGCAAATTAAAAACATCTCTGCAACACAAGCAGTCAAACATAATTCCAGCTAATGACAATGAAAGATGTGACACCTGAGGCATAATCCCAAAACACAAAATCTGGCAATCATCTGACCTCTTACTTACCTTTGCCTGCTAAAGCACTTGATGAACTATTTGAGTTGGCAGGGCAGGGGTAATGGCTGAGCTGCTGTGCTGGAGTCCTCCTGCATGGCACACCTCCCACCCTTCCCATTCACAGTGCCTGGGACTGCAGCCTCACCAGAAGCATCTGTGGATGAGGATGCACAGACCCTCTGCCCAGCCCATCACAAATTGCCCCTCACCCACAGGTGAAGGACACTGAGAGTGCTAAGGACCATGCACCAAACGATAAGTCAAGTAATAAGTGTATGCGGGAACACAACTTTAGAAAGCACTGTAGGATTTCCAACAAAGTGCTAGATGTCAGCCTCAGTTGATTAGCATTACAACTGAAATGTGCTTTTAAGTATGCCATAGTTTTGTAGCGCTCAGAAACCTCAGGTGCATTGTAGAGTTCTCAGGACACTTTTCCTAAAATGCAGCCTACAAAAACATTCTTGTTTTTCTCAACACACGGGAGAAGAAGATAAAAGCTTTATTGGTACTCAGGCATCACACATAAGGTCAAGGGAAATGCATGGGCTTATGTTATTATAGAGTTTATGGGCATTTTTCCCAGGAACATTGACCAGTATGCAACATAGGACATTGACCTAGGTGTGGACCAGGGATTATCCTGTAAGGCAGTTCCTATAATCACAAAACAGTGACAACAACCCATTACTGAGAATCACTCACAGGTGTCTGTTAGTTATTTTATGACACATAAAGCCAAGAGAGAACAAATACCAGGGAAACCACTTCCCCAGTCGTGATTTATGGCCCCATGTAACCCCACCTCAGCACCTGTCGGCAGAGAGACAACCACTTTGCACTGATAACAATCAGAACCTCCAGGTAACAAGTCTTCAAGATTGCTGTGAGCTAAAATGTAGTCCAACATCCTTGTCTTTCAAAGGTGATGGAATCTGGGGTGTCCTTTCTTGAGGCCACTTTCTGCCTAAGACAAAAAAATACGACACCTCCTTTCAGTGTGGACATGGCACTTCAGTCATGCCCATGCCATGTTGCCACAGCCACTTTCAGGTCAGGGCTGGGAATGCTGATGCCACACAGGGTATGAGAACAGCTCATTGGTCTGACCAGTTGTGGTGGGTTGGCCATGGATGTACACCACGTGCCTACCAAACCTCTATCACTCCCCTTCCCAGCCTGACAGGGAAGAGAGAAGAAGATGGAAAAAGACCTGTAGGTTGAGATAAGGCCATTTACTAAAGCAAAAGTGCAAGTCTGCATGTGCACAAGCAAAGAGGAAAATAAAAATGTCTGTTCTCTACTTCCCATTAGCAAGTGGTCCTCAGCTGCTTGCTGGGAAGCAGGGCTTGAGCACATGTAGCAGTTGTTCTGGAAGGCAGACATTGTAAATAATTAATGTCTCCACTTCCTCCTCCTTCCTCAGCTTTTATATCTGAGCTGTTATATGGTATGGAATATCCTCTTCATTAGTTTGGGTCAGCTGGCCTGCTTGGGCCTCCTCTCAGGATCTTGTCCACCCCCAACCCTTTGATGAGGGGTGAATGTTGAGAGACAGTGCTGATGCTGTGCCAGCTCTGCTCAGCAGTAGCCAAAACACTGGTGTGTTATCAACACCTTTCTAGCTACCAATGCAAAGCACAGCACACTGTGAGGGCTGCTGTGGGGAAATGAGCTCCATCTCAGCCAGACCCAATACACCAGGCATTAACCTTGGCCTGTTCATTTGATATATTATGTTTCAGTGTGTTCCTCAGCCTGCAGCCAATGTACTGCACAGTGGCACTATAGTGTGGGTACTGACACCTCCACAGAGGGGAGATGGGAGCACAAAGGCGGAAAGGACAGACCCAGCCCTCCCTGAACAGCACACACTTAACATCTGCTTAAGCACATCAAGGCAGACTTGGAGCAGATAGTTATACTGAGACTGTGGGTGTAACAGAAAACCTCACTGATCTGAGCAACCAACTGAATGTGACCTCATTGCTTTTGTGATGAAAATTCAACATTACAGGAACTTGAAATGAAAGAAATACCAGTAAATCGCTACAGACAAGCACCAAACAAGGGTGGCTGAGACTTGAATGCACTGGCTGCCAGTGACTTTTAGTGTGTGCCTGTGTTTACATATTTTCATGATTTTGTGCATAATGTGAGGATACCTAGAGCAGTATTCTAAGCAGAAGGAACAAGGCACACTCAAAAGTCAGACTTGAAAATAGGATTTAATTGTATTTTTCAACTTATTTGATTATCTCACCATCAAAGGTCAAAGTTGGGATGGCTTAGATTAACTGACCTAAACCTTTTCTTTGGTGTGATTCTGTATGTTAAGAATACATTAAGGAAGAACTATCATTATCCAAGTTTTAGGTAATATATATGATCTAATTATTTATCAAGGTAAAATACACCTTAAATAACAGGCATGATTAAGATATCAAGTCTTGTTTTCTCTCATCCACAAAATGAGTATAAACACCTATCTATCTCATCTCTGGGGGCAGATACACCTTAAAATTTCTCACATGATTTTACCTTTTGGGTAACCTCTATATCACTAATTGTATTATGATTCTCACCTCATTTTTTTTTATTATTTCAGGGTTATCAAGCTCTGCCTGATGCATGTTTGATAGTTTCCCTTTTCAAGGCTATACAGATGATTAAAAGTTCATTTTCAGAAATATATGGAGTGGTTATCTCTCCTAAATACCAAAAGAGTATTTAAGCAGGAGAATTAAGCTTATGAAAGAGATGGTAGGCCAATGGCAAAGATCTTTTAGGAAGACAGAACTTCTGTGCAATAACAACATGGTTGGATTAACTTTACAACAAAAGGAAATTAGACTGGATTTCTACAGAGTCAGTGTTGTTATTCTAGCTAACAATATGATTAACATTGAATGAATAGTAAAGGCCTCATTCATGCTTCACTTAGCCCAAATTAATGTGACTGATTACCCTGCCTCTGTGTACTGTCACAAATTCCTGTGCCTCCTAGGCTCGTTTATCCGGAAAGTCTCACTTCTAAGAGTGTTGACCCCAAGCAGAAAGGAACAGTAGCTTAAGCCTTTGAAGCTTTTGCATTTCATTGCCTTTTCCTCTGGACAACCAGGTCCAGCTTCATGTTTAAGGTTTATGGGTAAAAGTCTACAGTCCCAACTGTTGTGGAAAATCAAGCTGGGCTCCTTTGCAGGCATGTAGGTGTTTGACATATATTACAGTAACTTCAGGAATTGTTCCTTCCTCAGGGTGGCACATTTTTTCTTATATTATTCCCATGTTCCACATTGCCAATGATCAGATCATGCTAGACAGAGTCTAGTGCTAGGCTTGAGATTAGTTGTTTGCCCTCCTTGAGAAACATCCCTGACTCCCCAAGGCACCATGAATTAAACCTGCTGATGAATAACCCCTTTCCGCCAAGCACCTTAGGAACCTGAGAAGACCATATGGGCTGTGAAAATGACAATATGCACATCAAACACTGTTTGTGTGTATGGTGAAAAAACAAGTCAGTGCAGACTGACATCAGTGTCAGCATGATGAAGGCTGCAGAAAAAAATGTAAGCTGCAGATTTATCCTAGGAGGCAGGAAACCAACCAGGAGCAGATAACTCCCATCTTTCCTGCTGCCCCTGCCCCACCATATCAATAATACTGGAGCAACTCACTGCCAAAATGTAATCAACATGAAGAGCCCCGACTTTGCCTTTTCTTCATCCTTGCCTAGGTACAACACAGATGAAAACTAGAGGCAGTGGGAACAGTCCCTGTGCACACACAGAAGCAGGCAATTTGCTTTCCAGGAGCTCACACACTCCCTGTGTTATCCCTCGAAACACCTTCCACATTCCACCAGAGGAGTCTGACTTTCATAAACACACAGGAAGCACCTGCAAGACCAAGTACCTTTTTGCAGTTTCAACGCCTGGTGATGCTTGAATCCAACATCCACTCCACCCCCACTGCCACCAAAAAAGTCTTCAGCTGGATTTCTGGAACTGAACTGAGTCCTGTCTCTATGCTTACCCATTCATGGCTGACTCAGAGGGAAGCCACTAAGGATGTAGTGGCTCACCAAGGTATTGGCACTGATCATTGGGGTCTTATTGACCACACTTTAACTTCTGACTCTTCAATCACCAGAAAAAAATGACTGTACTCTCTTAAAAGGCACTAATTCTCCAGCTGAACAAAGTGCAAGTCAAACATGGCCTGCACTACTTGTGAACACTTTGTGCTTATGCACTAAATGAAATCCAGTTTGTAAATCCTGGAAACACCAGCAGAGCTGCATTAGGGACAAAGCAGGAGGAGCAGATGGCCTGAGCATAACCTGGAGTGCACAAAAAGGGAGCAAATGCACTGAGTTAAACTAGCTGCAGCTTCTGCTGCTGTGTGGCAAGGTACTGGGAGGGTGGAACTGGAGATGGCTATTGGAAGCTAGAGGAAGACAGGGAAATGTGAGAGGAGGAGGAGTAAAGAAGGCTCTGTTGGGTGTGTGGGTGGAAGAGGAGGAGAGCATGTTGCTCAGAGTGAGCATCCTGAGGGAATGCTGACATACCTAGGGATTTTCCAATATTGTCACATTGCTTCCATTTTTAAAGGAACTCAAAGAATCCCTACATAGTATAAGGAAGTTTACCCAAGATAGAGAATAGTGTATGGATCCTACCCTTGGTATACTGCTTTGAATTTCTTTTTCAATGGACTTGTCCAAGACGATGCCTGAAGGAAACCAATTCAGGTACTGGTCATTAAGCAAATTACTTTGAATACATTTCTTAATGCTATGTGCTAGGTAAATATTAACTGCTGTGTTACTTCAGATGGACAAAATCCAAACCCAATCTCATAGCAAAGCTCAACACTAAACCAATCACTGCTGACTGAAACATATGCACATCTTGGAGGCCTTTGATCTTTTAGAATGGATGACAGAAACTTCTTGCAACACGCTTCATACTGAAGTGCTCTGGCTATGGTACCATGACTCTGAACATGGACACAGGCAATTTGACCCATTAAATGTATCTTTATTCCGTCACACTGGTCATGGGTTTGAGCGGTGGAAACCATCGGTTTTGTCCCTTTTCACAAACTCATGTGAGAAGCACAGAAGGAATTAGCGAATGCCTTCTTTAACTTGCATTCAGTTGTCACTACCAGTAGCTCCTGCATGACAGTGTTTGAGTCTCCCAAAGGTCTTTCCAGCATCTGCAATGCACATGCCAGTGGCAACCAGAACCAAACCAAACCAAACTAAATCCCCTGGGACAAACAAGAGAAGAAGGGGAAAACTTCCTAATATTATTCCTGGCATAACTCCAGAGGCTTAATTTTTATCACCATCATGTAGACTATGTCTGCAAAAGAAAATAAAAAAAAGGGAAAACAAAATGTTTCTCCAAGAATGTGCATGTAATTTTCATAGCAGAGTAAGTCCTTGACTCATGCAAAGGACAAAGCTGTGATAAAACTAAAGTAGCATCACCACATTTTTCAGAACTACAATCTCTAAACATTTCACATCTAGCCACACTAATGTGTACTTCCCAAAGAAAAAATAATGAATTCTTACAGAAATGAGCATTCATACATATATAGAGTATAAGCTTGACTCTTCATTGGAACAAAGAAAGTTTTATACATTAAACTGGAAAGCCCTATAGCACAGAATAAGGTTCTAGAATGAAAACAATAAAAGAAAACCCCATTCCAATAGGTTGTATTGTCCTTAGCTAAAAGTGAATTGCTGTTTAATTTTCAAGAGTTGGCAATGGGATGTGTATATGTAGTAGTCTGAGCAAGAGACAAGAAAGATGATCAAATTTTGTTATTTGTTCTGCTGTTGCTTTGTTTTCATGGTCCTTAATTCATCTACAGATTTAACTATTTGTACAAAAAGTTTTATAGAGCTTAATGACGTTATGTTTTGAAGACTATTCTGACACTGCCAGTAATGCTGATCATTTTAATGATGACAGCAGTGATGTTGAAAACCAGTAAGATAGTCATTCCCCTTTCTGAAAAAGTACATAGATTTTATGAACATTTCTAGAAACAATACATGTAACAGCATAGAGTACTATGGCATTCTAGAACCAAAAAGTTGGGCATATGAGAACAATGCATTTTCTTAGAAAATAACACTAAAGGATTTGGATTTTGGAGAACAAAGACAGGACTCAACTCCTGGCAAGACAAACACGGTACCAGAATCCAAGGCAGGATACATATGGGATTGATTATACAACAGGACAAACATCTACAAGCATTGATGGCAATGAAATACTATATATACAAATGCACAGAAGACATCTGCACACTGTGCTACATACTTTTTCTAAATCTAGCAAGCTTCCCTGCTCCATCATGCACATACACTTTTCCAGGCTGCCTATTACAAGGACAGAAGTCATTTACACAAGGTAACTCTGCCAGCAAATCTCTCAGGATGGATGAAAAGCGGGAGCTCTCTGAGGCCTCCTGCCTGGAGCCCTTTGATCTCGGCCACATGTCCCTGCTTGGCAGCAGGTAGGTACAGCATATGATGGCCCTGTGCCAGCCACACTGTGCATCCATGGCTCCTGGCAGAGAAAGTGTGTAATTCCTGGGAAGGAAAACCTTCTCTGGATGCCAGGGGAACAAAACTAAATGACTCCTGGCAGGATGTGGAAGAGAGATTTTTCATGCACAGTGGATCTAGGCATCGGTTTGCAGAGTCAGAGGTTGAAAAACTGACAAGGCAAACACAGCTGGGAGGTGGAGGAGTGACAGACAGACATGGAGAGATCACCCCCCTTGTGAGCCAAACACACAGCTTTTGGCAAAAACATGATTAAGATTTAATTACTAGGTAAGACCAATCTTAGAATCCCCAAAGGAAAATCCTGTGTTGCTCACAGCAGGAATAAACCACCAAATTAATTTTTGTCAGTGCATGCATAATCCAGGCTGAGGCAGAAAAAACATTCGACTTAAAATTCCTTGTAGAGCAAAACTTTGCCATGTCCTGGGAGGGATTAAATATCCATGAACATGCTCAGTTATGGTATCACAAACCAATAGGTTTTCTGATAAAAAAAAACCATATGGAATAGGCTTTATTTAGCTTATTTCATAAATCAGACCAGGTGCCAACTCAGAAGGGCTGCCAGTGAGCCCAGCTTTGCAGCTTCACTCTAAGATGGACAGGGAGACACACTGAATTCCAGAAAGACCCAAGGTAGTATGTTTTCCATGTTTTCACAGAGGACAGAAAAATGGAGTAAGGCAAGATTGCCAGCTGAACATCTGCTTGGATAACACCACCCAACAATCACTTCATGCTCCATAAACTCTGGGGTGAGATCACTGGACTTGGGTGAAGTGGTACCACTGCTTGAATCTTCAATATGGAGCTGAATGCCTAGTCAGACATATGTTATAATATGTCTGATTGGTTTCCAAGAAGCAGATAGCTGAGCACATCAAACATAGTAGACTAAGTGGCAGGAAGACAATCCCATCTTCTTTTAAATCCACAGCATTTTCTCAACCTCCACTCTTCTACTGCAAAACCAGAAATTACTGCCAGCTAACAGACTGACTTTGAGAAATACAGAGGCTTTCATACAATACACATGACTAGTGGAAACTTTTGTCGCAGTCCATTTAAAATATTATTACAAAAATCAGCCAGCCTATTGTCAATGCCGGTAAACTTTCTCAATATATGGGGTGGAGGGCTGATTTTTAATGCCTTTCTTTCACTTAGCAAGAGAAACTGAAGTCAACACAAGAGTAGTAAGCTCATCACTTTGGTGAAAACCAACATGTATAGGATCCAAAGAAACTAATATCTGGTTATGGGTTTGGAAACTGGTTGCAGCAAATTTCTGTTATTCACTTAGAGAAGAGGGTGCTCTCAATTTCTTCATCTCTCAGCCTGTATTGGCACCAGGGTAATCATAGCAGTCCAATAAATGGAAGCACCAAAGAATGGAGAATTTTAACAACATGCTGTATGCAGATGTAAACAGGAAGGGACCAGGAAACTCAGGACAGCTCACAGTACAAACCTATAAATATTGCATCAGCTGATGCAAGTGAAGCTGCACAATTTTGGCTTGCTTAAGAGCAAAATTGGCTGCCACTGCTTCAAGCCTGAGAAGAGGCTTGTGAATCCAAACCCACATTTGCTAGATCAGTTGATACAGCTGGAAAACACAGACAATACCTGCTCCAGGCTCCAAGCCTCCTCACCTTGCTCACATTCAACATGACCAAGCCTAACACATCCCCAAGAACCAGGCATGTGGTCCTGCTGGGAGTTGCAGAGGAGCCATGGGACCTGGGCAATCCTTATGGCCCACAGTCCTGTGTCACAGATACTCCACTCCAGAGATAAAACAGCCATGCCAGCCTGAGGGCAGCTCTGGACCAAAGCACTGTAGTTTTTTCTAAGGACCAGGCTCAAATGACGTGTGTTGGCACACCACTCCCCAGGCGCACAGCAGGCTGCTCAGCAGCAGCTTGGCTAGCTCAAGCCTGCCATCTGCACCCTGTGCATGCAAATATGCCCTTTGCAGCTGTGCAAACTCTCTGGATGTTTCACTGACCTATATTCCCACATGTACACCTCAGAGAGCAGCATCGGTGCTCTCTGAGCAGCATTTCTTCTGCACATCACAGCAGTTTTCCACTGTGCCCACCAATCACCTTGTGCACTGCAGAAAGGACCACTTCCAGTACCTCCTCAAGCCTCAGACAAAAACACAGACCTTTGCCTGAGTATTTAGACATCACCACAGCTCTGACACCGCAAAGGAGTTCAGGAGATGGAGCAGCACAGCTCGGATCACCAGATGTACAACTGTGTCTGAACAGCGGTGGGGATAGCATGTAAGGTGTGGCAGGAGCTCACTCACAGACCTATTAGCCAGAAAAATTGGGCATTCTGTCAACTAATTTATTAACCTCCAGGCACATTTATACACATCAGATATATCTAGCTTTTCCAGTTTTACTTCTCTTGCTACACTCAGTGACCCATACATGTCACAGTACTGTATGTGGCTAGGAAAACATCTATGTATCATTTTGTAAGTGAAGAATAGCAGACTCTAAGCCCTGCAGAAGATCATAGAGCAAGACAAGGGAAGACCCAGAAAATGCATCTCCTGACTCACCATACAGTGCTCCATCACATCACTTTCAATGTAGGGACATTGCTGTGTCTGCCACATGCTGATTAAGGTGTACAAATGCAAACAAAGGTGCTAAGTATGCAAGCTTAAAGCATGTGGGATTTTTACCTAAGTGAACAGTCTTTTTGTTTTCAGTTCAACTTCTTACATGGATGAAGTTAAATGCAACATAAAGTCTTTGTAGGCCATGCTTTTAAAAGTGCAAAGATCTGGCATTTCAAAATCTGCAAATATAAAAATAAAAATTAAAAAAAATCATTCAACTCACATGTACTACTTCCCTTTCTCTGAACCAAATGCACACTTCCAATCAATGGCACTGTGAGCTCTGTTGCATGTACATTGCCCTGAAGTCCTATCAAAATGCACAGCAGCAGCACAAGATCTGCAGCTGGCCAGGCCCCATTGGATCCTCTGACTACATTTATGGTCACAAAGTTTTGACAAGTTAAAGCTAAAAGAGTGACATTCTTTCATTCCTTGGGTCCAACTAATTCATTTTTAAGTCAATCCTTCTAAAAATCACCTAATGATTGAAATCACAATCATGAATGCTTTTTCCTGAGTTTGAACAGGGGACGTACTGCTATAAGCATGCTGAGGGAAGCTCTGCTGCATGGGAAACTCCTAAGTACAGCTCCCACTGGTTTTCAATTGGAATTATGCTCTTCAGTACCACAAATGCTTTTGAACACTTACTCCACAGTGAACGTCTTTCTTTGCAAGCTCCATGCTGAGCAGCACTGCCCTTTGGCGATGGGGGAATGTCTGACTGCTCTCCTGATGCAAAAAAAATAGAGAAGTGAAAGAAAGAGAAAAAACTGACCTTACTTCAAATCACAGAGC
Source organism: Pithys albifrons albifrons (assembly GCF_047495875.1). Classification (NCBI taxonomy): domain Eukaryota; kingdom Metazoa; phylum Chordata; class Aves; order Passeriformes; family Thamnophilidae; genus Pithys; species Pithys albifrons. Next base: position 65,749,832 of record NC_092460.1, read on the forward strand.
AGCGTTGTCTATATTGATCAGTTCAAAATAAGAATATCAAAGAGCAGTTTCCGTAAGTTTATGTATTTGACAGGGCATTTTGAGAGGTTCAGGGAAGTAGAAACTACTTTTACAAAGTCAGAACAAAAGCAGCACGCAAAGCCAGGTGTCAAAAACCTCTAACACTGTGGAGTTTCTCTCAGTAGTTTGTTTTGATCGTCATATTTTAATTTCACACAGCTGTTAGGTGAACATTATCTTACTCATATGCTCTAGCACCACCTAGCTTGTGCCTAAGGTAACTAAGGTCCATTACTTGGAAATTTTTGTGTCATTTCCTCCAACTATGACTGTCTGTGTTTTGTTTATTTTAGTTACTTTGGCATTAGTCAAAAATAGGCAGTACAAAGCAGCCTCGCTTGTTAAAGAGGCACCTTCATGGAGTAATTCCTTCAGCTGTATCCTTTTCCATCTGTTGGTTTCTCTGTTCCCTCTTTTCTCTTCTTGAATCCTACCAAAGACACATATGTTTGTTAAATATTTCAAAGGTTTACATTTCAAATTTTATTTGTTTAAATAAGGTACCTTAGAGGTACTCATTAAGAAAAACAACAGAGAATGGGTCAAAATAGCATAACACCACTTCTTATTCCAAAGGAAAAATCACCAAACAATATGGAAAACAGAGAAGAATTGCTGCTCATCACAGTGAAGGTTAATGGTCAGTATTAGGAATGACTGCTCACAGGGGTTTGAGGTCACTCCTGGTGTCCCTTATACCCCAGAGAAGCCACCTTGATGCACCCTCTGGCTCAGAACTCAGATGCAGGCAAGGCAAATGAGAAAGAAAATCTTCAGCGAACCACTCAGCAATGTGGGAACTAATGTTTCACCTGGATCACCCATCAAATTATACAACATGATTCCATTCAATACCTGAGCTGACACAAACTCTCCTGCCCATATTCCCTAAAGTGAAATTCATAATTATGGAAACTGTGATAAGAACCACAATTACACTGAGGCAGATGTCAGAAGACCCCTCCTGAGAAGTCAAGAGGGCTGTTTCTTTTTCCCTAATCCTTGAAAGAATTGCCAGAAGAGCTTTTACAAGTTGTGAGGGCTTTCTAGTTATGCGACCGCAGGACAATACTTGTACAGACCTCACCCACATTTTGGGGGTACACTTCTACTTGGCTTGCTCAGTTCTCTCTGAAAAGTATGATGTAGCTGAACACTCACCCAAATGGCACAAGTTTACACTGCAGCAGAATGTAATAGGGGATGAAGCTCGGGATCCAACTGTGGGCAATGCCACTGCGGGGGGTGGGGGGGTCACGCTGAACTAGCACTCGTGTTCTCTCCCTTCTGAAAGAGAGCAGACAGGTCCTAAGGCCATGGTGTCTGCAGTGCTGGCTCTGGCAGCCTTGAGAAACAGCCTCAGCTCCTCCATCGCTAAGGACTTTGGAGAAAAGAAGCTAGGACAGGCACTGATTGGGGGATCATTCCCAGTCTTGCTGAGCTGAAGCTCTAGGGAGGAACTTAACTAGTTTGCTTTCCTGACAGCAGCCTCATGACTAAATTAGCTAGCAAGTTATAAAGTGGTGATGCCAAAAACAGAGTAAAGCAGGGAGCCTGGTCACAAGCAGATGTATCAAGACACCAAGCAAAACCTATCCTTCTGCCTAAGCTGCAGCATAGCTTTACACTTTATGGGAAAAGCCCTTAAGCCTGTCAGTCAGGAGCTTTAAACTTAATTTTGCAAACATGGTAAGTTCCCCTGATTTAAGCCTTCTTCATACGAGTTGATGAAAAACACAGGAGCCAGGCTTAGCAGGCACAGTACCCTTCAGAGTGATTTAGAGATCCTCAGCTCAGCACTATGCCAGGGCAAACCTTTTTCAAAAAGCGCATTTTCCTGCCTGCAGGTTACAATATGCTCAGAGAGGCAGAAAGCTCATTACTGGCCCTAATCTACAGGCTGTCCCCCCTGACTTGGTGTCCGCCCCACATGCCCGTGCCACCGTGTTCCCGCACGGGGGGCTGGGTCCCTGGGAGCGCTCCCAGCCCTGGAGCCCATGGGGGGCAGCCAGAGCACGTGTGCGGGACAGACCGCGCCGCTACCGGCGGCGTTTGGCAGCGCGGCGTCATTTCACAGAGGATGCTCCATCTGTCACTGTGCTCTGCGGCAGAGCTTGACCTCGCTAGCACTAAAGAAGCCCAAGCAGATTAACATTTAATGATGCTTTCAGTTTCAGCCCTTGTAGTTTTTCATCTCTCAAAGGGCAGACACGGAAGAGAAAGAAATCATATATTATGTACAGCATATGGGTCTTCTTGCAATTGTCTCCTTTAGTATGCTTGACTTCAACAGATTGAGATTTTTTTTAAATTTTTTCTGCATTGAAAGAAAAAAATTTCTACATATATTTTACTCCAGAAACAGAACATCAGTTGCCTCTTGTATACACAGACCATTTTTGTTTTGATTTGTGTTATCATCATACCTAATTCAGTTTAAATAAATAAACCAACACACAGAATGTGTTTTATTGGTAGCTGCCTGAATAGAAGCAAGGAAACTAAACCTTGCCAAGACAGATGAATTAAGTAAGATCCTTCATGTCACTCTGTTGTCTTGAAAAACACATCTAGCCACATAACAATGCAAAAATAAATCCTTAAGGGACAGTAAAGTGAATCAGAAACAAAGAGTTTCCATTCTTTTTGTTAATAATTTCTCTCCATTTTTTTTTTATTTTCTGCTTGTGAAGCATTCAGCTTGTGCTCTGTGCCAAGGAGCACATATGGACAAAGCATTTGAAGGTCTGCTGTATGTTCCCAGAGGAACACCAGTGCTACCTGGAGCACCAACTGACATCAGTAAGATTATCCACAAGCACAGAAGATGTTGAAGAAGCAACACAGTGGTATAAACACTCATGAAACATATATATGGTGTCATGGCTCAGACTCTGATGATTTAGATTAGTATTTGTAGAAAATAGTGACCTGGAAGACAGATTTACATGAGAAAGTAAAGGGACAAATGTGATGGCCCAGAAGGAGGGAGTGACACAAAAGCCATCAGAGAGATCCCAAGCTGTTGAACATCTCTGTAAGATAAGGATAAGATTTTTGTTTTTGGGATGATATTTACCAAGAGACAAGGCAATAGTTAGATCCCTAAAGCAAGCAGACCACAAAGGAAAGTGATAAGACAACTGCTGTGAAGGGAATTTGTGCTGCTTCAGCCACGATGCTGTAGGGAGAAGCTGGATGGGAATGCAGGAGGCTACAGGGGGAACTGAATACTGCTACCAGTCACTTCAGCAGCCAGAGCCCAGCAGCTCCATGCACTACTAAATACCTGAAATGGCAAAAGTCCAATAAAGGTAAGAGCTGTACAGTCATGAGGGAAAAAAGAAGGCATTTAACCTGCCCCACCCAGTAGCTGTTTGGGTTTGGTTTTTTAAGTAGTGCCCATGAGACTTCAGCAGCTATCCAAGTGATGCTCACCAGCAATGAAGTTACCACAGCAAGCTGCTAGTCCAAGTTTCTTTGCCTGAAGAAATCAGAGCTTCAAAAACCATTATCAATGCCTAAAAAACTGACAAAAGTAAATCGGGAAGAGGGGAAGTCTGAATGTTCTTTGTAGCCAAGACTCCCTAAAGTAAGAAAAAGAAATTGCTTTTTAAGGATTAAAATTACAAAATCATAGGTTGCAGAAGACTCCAAACCAGCCTAGAAACTGAGAATCATGACTTTGAGGAAAGGGTGTAAGACCCTGTCTTGGGTTGAGTGCTAAACCCATAACAGACCCCAGAACCTGAACTATGAGCTCATTAAAGGGGTTTTACTTTAAAAATATACAAGGGTACAAAAACCTCACCCCTTGAATTTATTAGAAAGCCTTCAGGGTTTTTTAAATCTTAAGAGAAAATGCAAAGGAGAAGATGCTACACGCATTTTCTCAGAAGGTACTTTTGCTGGTAAATTTTAGAAAATAAGGGAACTTGGCAACAGTTTCAAGGGTAACATTCAACCAAAATAAAGCATTCCACAAAGAACTGACTTAACACATGCTAACCCATGCAATCTAGCATAATCCAACCCATCCAGTCCCAAGCTACCCAAAATATTAAGAAAGGAGGTTAGGAGAAGAAGTGAAGAAAGAGAGAGGAAAAAAGAAAATGATAGCTAACACCCCTAGATCCAACATAACCAGAGTGCAGGAAGATGGCAGGGTTTGAGCAACATGGAGGACACATGTTAGTGCTTTTATTTGCTTTCCCACTGTGGCCACCTGCCCCTCCAACCCTAGGTAGGCCTTCTGGCCCCCTGGCCTTTCTGGGGCCCAGGACAGGGTGGGGAGCAGTGATCCCAATGTGTCAGCCATTCAGAGTCTGGGCTGGGGACATAAGGGCATGTGGTTATGGGGGAGTGCTCTTGGGGTTGCTTTCAACTGACAGCTGCCCTGGGGTTGCCCAAGGAGATTCCTAGGGGCTGTGGTGTGGGTTAGGGCATAACCTCATCTTCATGAAATCTGACCTGTCCCTGCTGCCCCCAAACCCCCCACACACACTTGGGTTGGTCTGAGCCAATAATTAATACAATACTCCAGCATCTCACAAGGGGCCCCCTATAAAGGCTTACGACATCCACAATAAGACAGAGAACAACTCTATTCACAGCTTCAAATAGATAGTCAGAACTTGTGCTCAACAGTTCAAGTCACAGCTGATCTGGCTCATAGGAAACTTCCTTCATCTTGATGTCATACAAGGCCATGGCTTTAATGCTGCAGGTATTTCACACCTTCATGGCCCATCTCTGTCCTACTCTGCTGTAGGACTTTCACCCATGAAACTGTGAAAGACATGCTGAGCTGAGGCATATCAGTCCTCAGGGAGAAAAGCTGCTAGAAAACTTTGAAGCCCTGACTCTTTAACCTGAAGATCCCACAGCCCCTTGCTAAAGCTCAACGTAGATGGCAATAGTATGACATTTGAAAGGCAACTTATTTTGAATAGTAAAACAGGTGTTTGCAGTTAAGTACAACTACAGAAAGAGAAGTGTAAAGCCTAAGACCAAACTGGACTCCCTGTAACAAAATTCTGATGTATTTGTGGGCATTATTTATAAGCATTCATCATTGCTTTGTGTTCTCCATGTGTGCACTGACATAGTCGCCAAGAGCAACACAGCAGGGAAGGGAAGAGTGCAGCAAAGACCTGTAGGCAGATCTGTCTATCTGTGTAACAGTTTCACTGAGTACCATCTTTGAGTGTATGATCTTGTCCAAAATATAGGTGGCATAGCTCCAGGATATAACCACTTTAACCACTACTAGATGCAAAGATATCCAAAGATCTCAGCAAGAATTTTCAGTCTCTCATTAACATTGTGAGAAATCAGAAAAGATAGACTATGCTTAGTTAGTGCCTCATTTTGTTAACAAGAGATAATTGAAAAAATACATGCTAAAGTAATTGCCTAGTCATCACATCAAATTAATTTTAAAAAAAGCACTGTGATCAAATAGTTATTTACAAAAAAGCAACACACAGAGTACATTACTTATTTGGAGTGAATCTCATCCAGTCTGAACAGACAGCCTCTATGAAAGGAAGGTTTACAGAGGAAGGAAGATCAAAGCTATATCCCAGCAACCTTTGGACTAATTTTAGGAATCACAGCATTCTTCCTGCTGTTCCATCATGTTCCATTTGAGAATGATTCTTGTCCCTTTCCTGTGCATCCTGAGGAACCTCTGGTGCCTGAATCAGTGCTTCCCCTTGCAGCAATACACTGACTTTCTCCATTCTCCATCTACCATCAAGGTAAAGGCCATGAGGGTCCATATGAAGAGCTCACATGACTCTATGCCTCCAATATGCAGGACTGACAACAAAAGTCCTCTGTCACCCCCATCCCCTAATGACACTCCCTTAATCTAAGTTTTCCCTGACACCCGATCCCGTCAGATCTCGGAAGCTGAGCAGGGTCGGCTCTGGTTAGTACTTGGATGGGAGACCTCCTGGCAATACCAGGGGCTGTAGGTTCTAGTCCTGAGGACTTCACTGTCACTGTCCAAGCTCGCTCGGCCATGGCAGATGAACCTGAGGAGTTAAATGGTGTGGTCAGTTCTGCACACGCTGTGCCTCACCTAAAAAATCCACTGCGCAAGCTGGAAGGGCACACCCACGTGGGGAGAGCCCTTCCCAAATCTGCGTTCATGAAGCTGAGCCATGATGATGGTGAATCCAGGTTTTCAGTGAGGAAATGTATCAGCCAAATACGTAATGAATTATTTGTAAGTAATTTAACACAAAAAGTGTTGTTGCAAACTCATGTAAAGCTCTGCAGATATGACAAAGCATTCAGGACACATCTTATTTCAGGAATCAGCAATATGCTTTAAGCAGAAATCACAACTTGTAAATACTGCATTCTGGCCCAGCAGATTTCCTTCCTGATAGACCATGACCACTTCATAATTCTAGGGCAAAACCATGAAGATTAATAAAAAGCAGAAAAAGGATTTTAATCAACACAGCCAGCTGGTCTGTGGTTTGGATTATGTTGTGGGAGGCAAAGCGTAACATTGAGATTGAATGAAAAATGCAAAGTACTGATTACCTCGCAGACTGTCTACCAGCTAAATTAATATTAAACTTAAATTTGCAAATCCTGTGCTTGTAATTATTGTGTGTAGGCAACTGTGATATATTTAACATCAACTAGAAATTAAAACACCTGCCTGTAAAATAATGAGTTGTGTTTCAAATCCTGTTCATAAAAGTAATTTTCTACCTGTTACTAAAAGATGACCCATTTTAGATCTCATCCTTTAAAAGTATTGTGACGATTCCTTTTCTGTAGGGAGTAAAGCAAATGGACATCTGGAAAGCAACTAGTGAGGGATGAGGAGAGGGAGCCTGCTCAAAGCCTGGAAGCAGGAAGATGAAGGCTATTCTGATACAGGGGCACACAGCGAAAGGGTGGGTCTGCAGAGGCACAGCTCTGGGTGCCTGGGAGAAAGGATCTCCTCCAGGACACTGACTCAGAGAGCCATCAGAGGCTGCAGCCTGCCTGCTGCTCCTGGTCAGCAGATGTAGGCTGCTGCCAGCTGCTGTGAGCTGGAGGGGGAAGGACGGAAACAAGCTGGCTGGAGCCAGGCCAAGGAGCAACAAAAGGCTTGTGTGCCACTGCCACATCGCCCTGCCCTGCTGGCTGCCCAGCCTGCAGAGTGCCATAGCAACCAGGGTTAAAATTGGGTCAGGATTGCTACTGCAAAACCTGTCAGGGTTTGTGCTGAAAATGTTCGTTCTTGTGCTGTTTTGACAGAAAACATGCTATTTGGTGAAGCTGGAGAGGGGAGAGACTACATTTATGCCGAAATCAGTGAGCAAAGTGCTGTGAGTGTATGAATTTTTCTTTTTTTTAACCTACACTGTACCTGGACAAGATGCACTGGGAATAACTGAAGTGCCATAACAGGTCTTGAATCTTGCTGACGTTCCAGGCAGTGCCCGAGGTACCCTGGGTGCATCAGCAAGGCTGCGGATATCTGCTACTGACAGCCTGCTGGCACTTCCCAAGGCTTAGCAGGAAGGGAAGCAAGTCAGTGGACAAATATATGTAATGAAGGACTGGGACATGCCTATGCTTTGGTCTTTCCTTAGAAAGCACTGTTCTTTCAGCTAAATGATTTTAAGAGCAGGGGTCATAGTCAGCAACTGCAGCTCCAGGTCTAGTTGACAAAGTGGTGTTTGATCAAAGGTTGGGCTCAATGACTGAGGTCTTTTCCAACCTGAATGAGTCTGTGATTCTGATTTTTCAAAAGTGTTGAGCACAGTGGTTTACTACAACAGGACCTGTTTGATTAGTTCCAAACATATGAACCTGAAACATCTGAGTATCTCAGTGTGTCTCATACATTTACCCTTACAACACTGACCCATTTCCAGATCCTCTTCCCTTTCATGAAGAAAAGCACAATTAGCAAAGTTTTATTAGTGAGCAATGGAGGCATGAAGGCTTCATCAGTGACCCCAGGTCTACAGAGGAGTGAGATTGCATCCTAGGCTTTAAACAGAAAATAAAATTTACAATGTGATTTGATCAACCTCTCTGTTCTCCTTACTAATATTTTCAAGGTGTTAACCAATTACAATCAAATTTGATAGTGGCTCAGCCTCATTATGTTTATACAAGATTCAAGAAAATCTGAAGCCAAGAAGTGAAAAAGTACAAAACTGGTGCTTACAAAAAGAGACAGGAACAATTCAACATTTCCAAACACAGGTGGGAAATCCCTGTGTGAGGGAGCAGCCAGCTATTCACCACAAGAATGAGCAGAACTCAAATTAGAACCTGTCCTGTCTTTTGCCTTGTACAACAGGTAGGGAACAGGGGAAGAAGCAAATATCTTGTGGAGGACCAATTCACAAAAGCCAGCAGAGCAGCCAGGATTTTTGCAACAGCAGACTGCCAGGACACAAATCTGAAGAAAGTTGTTTCCCTGTAGAACATATTAACTGGAACATTAACAGAATTACTCAAAGATGAAGGTAAGGTCAGTAAATTATTTCTATAATGAGTTTCCATCAGTTGTGTTCAATGCTTCCAAGTAGACTATAATGTCACATAGAAGTCATGTCTTCATATAAAGCAACATATCATATAAAATAAATTATGATTAATGTTTTGTGTATCTTGAATTTAGTCTCTATGCCTACAATTAACTGGCTTATTTTAAACACACTGCAGCACTCAGATCAACAGAAAGAGTAAACCTGACAAAAATCAGGTTTTCATTTTGCAGCTGGATTGACTCAGGTTCTGGGCAACCGATTTGTAATTTAAGAAGTCAGGGACTATTGAGTGAGCAACTTCTTGCACTGTGAGCAGAACAGCAATAGCAAATCTTACTGAAAGTAATTTTCTAGTTCTATAAAGCAAGCTAAAATCCTAGAAAAATGTAGATAAGCAGGACTTAATCAAAAGCTCACCTCCAGATCTTGCTGCAGACCTCTGCTTTGGAGGGCTCCAAATGCAGCTTTGGGATTGCTAGTTTCTCAGGGTGGGCTCATATCATCTCACCAGATACCCTCCTCACTACCCCAAGGCTTCCTCTGAACTAATCATTTGAATGAGCTGCAGTCAGAGACCAAAATGCCTGTTTGCTTACAGCTGTCTGCAGTTTCAGCTGGGGTTGTGCCTGAAGGCTAATGGCAATTCCAGCTGGAGACTCACACTTCAGAACCACTGATTCTGATCATCTGCCTTGTCCTTGGCTTCCATGGGATGACCATGCAAGATTTTCAGCCTTTACAGTCTCTTCCCTTAGTTCTCTGGGCTTTGAAGTAATCTCAGACTCTCACTTAAAACACCACTGCCACCACTAGATGAAACTTAGTGAAAACAAGGCGAGGTAATTTGTGTTACAGTCAAGTAAAATGTGAATTGTCACATCATGTTCTTGGTATGTGCAGCATAGTTTGAAAAGCAGATTAGATGGTACTAGATCACCCTTTCCAGCCCTACCTTTGCCTCTTGAAATTTATGGCTGTATCTGTCACACAGACTGGAAGTTTGCTTTGCCTCAGCTTCCTCTCAAGTTAGACAAATATTCCAGTGATGGATGTCTGAAGGTCTCATACGATTCATCCACATTGTGATAAAAATAGATAAGGGAAAGGGAATTTCCTGTTCTAAATAGAATGTGCATAAACTATCAAGAATTCATTATTCAGTATCACAAAAATGGTTTCAAATTATAATGACCACTATTAAAAAAAGTTGTAACTTTATCACTGAGGACACAGAAATAGCAAAAAACCCCACAAACCCCTAACTGCCATGCTTGAACTTTTTAGAACGCTTTCATTTGGAAAAGTCAATCCATACTTCCTTTTGTTGTACAGGATGAAAAATGCTGCTGGCCATGTTTTCCCTGTGTCATTCTTCTACAGTAGTTCTGGTACACAAGGGAAAAGGACCAAACAAGGGCAAGAATGTCACCTGTCCAGTGTTGTTAAAATGAATTCCACTTCCCCAAACATAGTAAAGTAAAATCTCGGCAGATATGTGAGAGTCATTCCTCGATTTTCCATATTTCCACTCCAAAATGGACCAAAATCTGGGCACGTATGTCAGTCACTCACTGTGTATCTGGTGGTGCTGTGTTACAGTTTAAGCCCAGTAAGCAACTAAACACCATCCAGCCACTGTGTTTTTAATGCCAAGTATTTAATTTCTGTCAGTTCTTCCCTAGCTTTTGCCAAGGTATTTGTTACCTCAGACAATAAAACAAAGCCTTCACACAGCAACATGTCATCTTAAATCTGAATGAAATCTTCAACAGTATCTTACTACAAACATGAGACAGGAGTAAAACACTAGTTGAAAATTCTTCAGTGGGCAAAGTAATGTGTAATAAAATCACCACAAGCTTTTTAACAAAGAAAATAATTGCTGTCCCACATGCATCTCACACTAAACTCTAATCACAGAAAGCTTTTTGATTACAGGAAACACTTGAAGTTTATATTCTCCTGCTGCAGTGCTCTGTGCCACTGGGAAGAGCATTAGTATCCAGAACAGTGTGATGAAAACCAGGTGGATCTAAAAAGGCATAATTTTTCTTCAAAATGCACACACATTATTATCTGTGACTAGTTGACTCTTACCACAAGTATGGATCACAAAAAACTAAAGGCACAAACTTCTGATGATTTTAGATCCAGATTTCCAAGTCTAGTTAGTCTCCGGGATCTTACAGAACACGTGGTTTACATCATAAATACTTCCCAGGAGAAAAAAAAAAAACACAACCAAAAAAACCCCAGCACACATAAAAAACCCTTTGTGTTTAAGGTCAAACTAGTGAGTCATTTAAGGAAAAAAGCCAAACATTGCAATTAACCTCAACTGAAGCACATACATTTAAAAAGGAATCAGTGAGAAAGACATCCTTAAAGGAAATCCCAAAACAGTGACAAAAGAAAGGCCTCATGAAAGCACAGAAACAAACACTCCCATCACACTGTCAGGCAATAAATATACAATTAAGACACACTGGTGTTTACAAAGACTGACAGGTCTTTCTTAGACATGAATTTTTCTTCCTAATGTTTCGCTTTCACTGCTAAATAAAGAATTTCATTCAGAGAACAGTTCTTCAAATGTAACTTTTACATTATAAATCTTTAAAACCCTACAGTCTCTCCATCATATTTATTTTCTCTAATCTATGCAAAATAAAGGATTGACCTGAATATACCCAACACTATTTGTACTGTACTTGACTACTACCTCTGATTTCTTTCTGAGCAATGAAAGTGAAATTTCATTCAAATAGCTTTTCTTTACAAATGTATTTCCTAAATATAAACAGAAAGGTTTTTCCCTTCCAAAATGTATCCATATGCAACTTAGAAAGCTGTGAAGACAAGACATTATTCTTTTCAAAATTTTTGTTCTTTGATCACACTAACACAAATCACAAACACCAAGAAAAAATAATCTGAATTTAAGACTAAATAGTTCATTCCAGCTGTACAGTTTCAGAAAAAAAACACAAAAGGCAAACGAAACACACCTCATTCAAACAGCGGTGGCATCATTAAAGCAAACAACTGTGACGGTAATGACGGGACTGCTTTCTGAAATGGAAACACCTACACAGGCTGCTGAATTGACCTGTTGTTCTGTAACTCACAATGCTTATTTTAGAGGCCATTTACACAGTGTTACATTTCTCTTTTAGAGCTTTGTTTGGTTTTGGTTTTGTAAGTGAAAAAGAAATACATTTATATATAAGAAAAGGGCAGCAGATACTAAAAGAAGGCATATGCCTGTAGGACAGAAGCAGATCTCCTGAACTGCAACTAACTTTTTATCATCTTCCCATCTTCTGACAACTGGAGTGTACCTCAGCTGAGCAGAGCTTCTACCCATTTGTTCTTGTCTGCTATATGTACAGTATCATGTAACGTCGCTATGATCAGTAGGATTATTTTATTTACACATCATATATTTCATCACCTACCATCCTTTTAGACACTGTTTCTGGAAACACAGAGCAATGGTTGTTGTCAAACACTTTATATTTCTACCCTTTTTATTTAAAACAAACAAGAAAATGCCATGCAAATCAGCAAGAGGTTTAAAAAAATATCCAGGGTCATTCACAGGTCTCTTTTTCATATTAAGGGTTTCCTTGTCCTTTTCCCTAAGTACAGAATGTTTGGCAACATTTTAGTTACACTGCCGATAAAAGTAGAAGTGGTAATCAGTAAAAAAAATTCCAGCAAAATAAGGGTCTGTCGAGCAGCCAGCAAAACCCTGCAGAAGAAAAATAAGAGAGATTCATATATTATGTTGTTTCAGTTCAAAGGCTGTTTGTCTTTTGCTGTGTTTCCACTTGAAAAGCCTTACCGGTACGGCTACACGGAAATAGTATGCACTGTCATACAACTTGGCTACGGGGAGAGTCCAAATATGCTGACGTCCCTAGATGATAAATGAGAGAGAGAGTAGATAACCTTATTTCCCGTTAAACTAGAGAGAAGGCTCTGGAACCATTTCATTGACAAATGTAGTGCAAAGTGATTATGATAACAAGCCTCGATAGCTATAGTCAAAGTATTTAAAGACCAAGTGCTGACTTCAAACCATGCAAATGTGGGTTTGCTCTGAGCAGCCCTGCATGGGAACTGAAAGGCATCTGACTCCCAGTGACACTCAGCTGACTCTGAATAACTGAACTCCCTCATTTGTTTCCTAAACAAATCCCCAAATAAATAGTGATTGTGCCAGGTGGCCTGAGAGCTTTAAGTTGTAATAGTAGCAAATGGCAGTTCTGATTTTGGAACAGCAACTTCAGTAGTCCTCAGAAACAGGAAGGCTCCTCTATACATTCTAAAGATACAGGTACTGTCTTCACTTAATAGTTCAAAAACAGATACAGGTAAAGTTTCATGCTATTTTTTCATTCATTACAAATGAAACAATTTATTTTCTATCAGAAATGTTTATGTTACACTGAATAAAACAAAATCCCATCCTCATCTCTCTTTAACCTAATGATCCATGGTAACTTTTCTTTCATCAGTTTCTAGTGCCTCAACTCCATCTTTCTCTCCTCCCTTCACCTTCTGACGCATCTCCTCTGCTGGAGATGATCCGTTCACATGGTAAAATTTAGAGGAGACTGGTGAGTCCAAATGATTGTCCTGCCTTTTGGTAAGGAATAAGCCTTCCAATCCCTAGGAAAATCCTCTTGAAAGAACCCTCTTCAACTAGGCAGCATTTCTACTCTGAGTCACATCAAACCTGAATGCTCACTGCTGCTGGAGGCTTGTTAGCTTTAGTCTTTTGATGTGGATTTCAGCTTGACACATGAAATCTCTTTGACCAGTTTTGTCACTAAGCTTCAAGGACATTTATGCATTGTGAAACTCTCTCTGTCTGACTTAATTTCAGTTCTGTTGGAAGGACAGCAAGCAGGTCAAAATTTGGGAAATTTTGGCTTTCTGATGGCTTTGCTGCAGTTGCAGAGAAGCCTGTAACTTTTTGCAAAGACGTTTAAAAAGTTGATCAGAAAGTCTGTTTAAGATTAGAGGTATCTCAGCTGCACTGATTTGACAAAACACCATAAAATAATTTAAAATCAATTAAGAAGATATTATGTATGGCACCACAGATTAGAAATCTAAAGAAGATTCTGAAATTACTGCCAGATTCAGGGATGTTTCTCCTACAATGTCTTCAGAAGTGATATTGTTTACATACATTGTGACATAAACAAAGCATATCCTTGTTTATGCCTTTCCTACTGTTTTAGCCAAAATAAACATTTCCAAGCAAACATTGACAAATGGAGGCCTTGAAGAGTCTTATATTTCCAGGAAATTTGCAGATAAATTAAAGCCTTCATCAATTTACTGGAGATGCTCAAAGTTTGCAAGATCTGGTCACTACATTTTTTTTTAAACTGGGAAAAGCTAATATGTTTTAACAGCTTTTTTTCCCATTGGGGCAATCCAGAGAATGGCATGTAAACAACTCTTGCTTTTAAAATGCACAGTTTTCCCTAGAGGGATTTATTGGTAAACTCCTGTTCACTCAGAAATAAAGGGGAATACTACCATTGTTTCCAGTAAATTCAAGATTTTAAAACTGGAATTCATTACCCATAAGATAATAATGGAAACCCTTATAATAGATGAGATTTTGGAGGAATTTGTCTCCTAAAGCCCTGAGTGATTTCTGGAGCTATAATGAGTTATGGTGGTGGCTTAGGCTGAAGAAGACCCAAAACTATCTTTTCAGAGAAATACTGGATAGATTTTAATGAAAGTCAGCAGAAAATTGAGTCTAACAAAAGGATTATCTCATTTTGGTCATGCCAAAACCAGCTATGACTGAGAGACAAAAAGTACTACTGTATTTCTACCACTTTAACCAAGATCAGAATTTTGCAGCCATTAATTTTATAAAAATTATCCTCGGAAGCCAGAGTGTTGCTCTGAAAGTCTTACCTGTGTGGTTTCTAGAAAATCCTTCCTACTGTTTTGGCTTGAAGAATAATGAAAGCAATAATTTCCAAATGTGACTTTGCAGAGAAATATAATTAATGGCTCTGTGGTGCTTCAATAAAGAGGAAAAATAAGGATAAAAATTATTTTATTAAAAATAAAATCTGTTTCCACTAAACGAGTATTCAAAATAAATTCATACTCAGTGAAACTCTGAGTTTGATGTATTAATCCCTACATGAGAGGGCTGTAGTACTAGTTTATACTGGCATACATTTAAAAGACAAATTTTCAGAAGCTGTAGAAAACAAGTAGACACTTCAGGAGTACCATTAGAATTCCTCTTATCTGCAAAAGGCAGATGTTTACAAGGATAACATTTAAAATCAAAAGACTGGGCAAGCCCTTTCTTGGAGAGAGAGGAGTCATGAAATGTCATCAAGCGGATGGTTTGGCAGCTGTTCTGGCTATCACTGGCCTTTCTCAGAGAAGAATTCCAAAAGAAAGAAATTGTTACTTCTGGGAGAACCCTGTGGAGGGAGGCTTTTGAGGAGAAAATGCCTGCTGCAAGAAATAAGTCTGCTGTTTGTTTCTGCTGTAAGTCACAATTTTATGCATTACAAGTTCCTGCACAAGAATGTCCTTTACAGGGCTTGGTACAACAGGCCCAAAAAAGGTGCTCTCTGGAGTTACTGATGTATGTTGCTAATTGTATTTCTCTGCACCAAAAAACCCTCAACCCCCCAAAAACAAACAAATCCTTAGCTCACAGGCCACAATATTGACAATATAGGCATGCATGTCTGCTCAAATGATTATTAGAATAAAACCTTAAGACTTCTAGATTTTAATATCTGTAATAATGGGTGAAATTGTCATTGGGCTGAGAATGGTATTGGGCCTATGTTACAGCAAGGGATCTACCCAAAGGTCTACATGAAGAACTACCTTGTGCATAGATTTATGCCACTCCTTGGAATAGGACAAATTTGTGTCACAACAGACATCATGCAAGAATTTCTATCAAATAACAAACCACTGTTGTCTTTTGTATGTATTCTCTTTAATTGTACTTACTTCATTTCCACTGAGATTTCTACATCCACGGGTGTGTGTTTGTTAACGGGAATAACGTAGCTGTAATTTCCAGAGCTGAAAAAAGTTGCATTAATACACGAAGGATTTGCATTTAAATTTAAACAGAAAAAGGTACCAAAGACTTCTGCATGCTAGAAGACAAAGAGGTGAGCAGGAGCCAGCCAAGCAGCCATGCCATATTAGCAGTATTTTATTCCACCACAGCATAATAAAACAATTTACCTACCTGCACTGCAGATTTTTACTACAGTAGCGATTGTCAATGCTTTGCTGAGTTTCCAAAATCTGTATGGAACTGATTGTTGTATCAATCCCTAAAAATATTAACAATAATGGTTTATTCTTGATTATTTCATAAATCTTAGATAAGAGCATAATAAAACTGCAGTTAATATGGTGGCACCTACTCCCTTGATTGCCACTGCAGGACTTGCTGCAGGTGTAAATTAGCACCCAGTTAAAAGCCTCTGATTACCTTCATTCTGCCATCACAGGAGAGATAAGATCCTTGTTCCGTTTGCAAGGACAAATATCCTGGGAACTTAAGATTGTACTATTTTCTTTTAGGCAGACACTGAAGGTAATTTTGATGGCAGCCCAAGTAGAACACAAATGTGTCAATATTCATTTTAATGTACTAGAAACCATGATCATGAAAGTAACCATTAATTTGAAAAATATCATCTTTGTTGAGAGAAATAATATGGTATGCAACAAAACTTGTTTCTAATCCTATGTGCAAGACTACACAATTTTAAGGAATATTATAATTGCTTCATAAAATGTTGCCTTGAACTTTAAGGAACTTTTTAGTTTTGCAAGAATTTTGTAATATTCTACACAGAGATGAAGAGTATAGGCACAATGACATTGATTTTCCCCAAGGCAGATTAGCCCTTCAGAGGGTTAGGCAGCAAGAACCAATGTGCTAACACAGCAGCACAGCTTCTGCTTTCACTCCTGCCCTAGCAATCACTGCACTGTGCTGCATCCTGAAAGGCTTATTTCTTCTGGATTACATCTACAGCATTCAATCAGTGCAGGTCCAGTGCAGCACCTCTGACCCCTAAGCCAGCCCATTTCAGTCTGAACTGCAGAGGGCCCTTAAACAGAAGGGGCTGAACAGGTTTAATGCCTTTGAGTGGAACTAGACTGACATGCCAGTGGTTTGGGGAAGGTCCAGGTGTGGAGGGAGTGTGTGAGCCACCAGCAGACAGCTGCACTCCAACAGCTGCACTTGTTGCCTATTGCATCAAGCTGCTGATATTTTAAATCATAGAATTATAGAAAGTCCTGAGTGGGAGGGACCCTCAAGAATCATACAGTCCAACTCTTAGCCCTGCACAGGACACCATGTGTCTGAGAGTGCTGTCCAGATTCTTGAACTCTGGCAACCTTGGTGTCATGACCACTTCCCTGGGGAGCCTGTTCCAGTGTCCGACCATCCTCTGGGTTAAGAACCTTTTCCTAATACACAGCCTAAACCTCCCCTGACTCAGCTTCATGCTGTTCCCTTGGGTTGTATCACTGATTACCAGAGCAAAGAGATCAGTGCCTGCCCCTCCATTTCCCATTGTGAGGAAGCTGTAGAACACTGGGAGGTCTCTCCTCAGTATCCTCTTCCACTCCTCACAAGGCTTCCCCTCCAGACCCTTCACTAAGTCTTGCAATGTGGTACAGAAAGCACAAGGAGGACCTGGTTCAGCCAGGCCAAGCTTGCTGTTCACACTGCACTGTGCACACTGGTTTTGTGTTTCTGTTCCTCTGTTCTACAGCAATGGTTCCCTATTTTGCAGACAAACCTGATTATAGGCTGACATATTCTCTGATCATAAAAAATTTGTGTGGTAGTATATACTTAACTTTCAGCACCCAAATATCCACAAATATGCTTAAGTGACAGAGGGAAATTAAGCATGTTCATCTCACTGAAGAACATTCCCTATGACACAACATCTCATTACAACATGTATCACAGTGATGCCTCAGAGAACCCTTTCTGAGGTGTGCACCCATGTTAAAAAACATCAGAAGGGGAATGACTTTTAGCAGATCATCCCAGTGGGGCACAGCCAAGCAACAAGCAGAACCTGTGTTCTATTCCTCACATGGCCCGGGGTAGCAACCTGCTTTAAGTGCATGCTAGTGGATAGATGTTTTATCATCCAAACATTGCCTAATCTTTAATCAAGTATTTATTTAAAAAAAAAACACAACAATCCTTAAAACAGAGGATCCGCATAAACAGAAAAGACATAAGGCATAATCCTGCTTATACTGAATGAGTGGCAGAGCATGCTGTTATAACATATGTAATCAGCAGATACTCATCTTTACATTAAAGAATCAATATTTTCAGCCCTGACTGGCTCTGACAATAGTGCACAGTCACTAAAAGGGGAGCCTGAAATCATGCCAAAAGTCTGTGTCTAGGAACTTCATTCCATCCGCTCTAGAAGAAGACAGTGTCAGGATCCTAAGGTGGAGATGGCCCCTTTCCGTAGCTGACACTTTTAATCCCTCAGGTGAGATGAGCCAAACCCCAAACACTTCCTTTACACTGTATCATGCATTTTGTGCATACAAATATCACACATATCCTCAAGCATTTTTCTGTAAAAGGGCTAGCACAGCTGGGCACCCTGTAAGATCTTAGCTCCTGTCAAAGAAAATGTCACTTCTCATTTTATTGTATCTGCAGCCAAGCCTAAGAACTCTCTAGAGAGGGCAGTCAGAATGTCTATAAAAACAAATGAAGATGTAAGAATAAACTGAAAATTACAGTGAATCACAGGTTTCCTGTGGTTCACAGGAAATAGATTCCCATGTGCTAATTCTCTATAATGAACAGTTAAAAATGAAACTTCTCTAAATTCTAAGCAGAATTCCAAGCCTAAAAGTAGCTCTTGAAAGTTAAACAAGTATACCTTTTCACTTTATTTACTTTAAATATAGGACTTACAGTCATTTCCAAGATCAGGTCTTCCATTAGGTTTTTTGACTGGATCTTGTTCAGATAATATGTCATTTTTATTTCCTGTGAAAGGATGTATGTACAAACACAACCCAAATTAGCCTTGTACAAATGTAACAGCAAAGTATGAATACAACACCAGGAGATGTTTCGTTAATTATTTGTTGGATAAAGGCATGCATAACCACAAGAGAAATCTTTAAAATACAAAGCCCTTTATTCAGAAGAAGATCTATACAGTCAAAAGAAGTTTGCAGATAACAAAAACCAAGCTTTTGGAATCTACAAGATATCTAAAACATTTCAAAAAAATAGCCTAATAGAAAAGATTTTATTACACACACAGAACATCACCAATTTTTATAACAGAGAGCCAATGTGAAAGTCAATAAGCAGTCATGCACTTCAGCACAAATCTAATCATAAAGCCACATCTTTCTTCTTAGTGAGAAAACACCATTAGTAATAACAGGCATCTGGCACACATAGACTGGGGGAACAACTTAGATTTTTGAATGAGATGTTAAAATACTGAGGACTGACCCAGTACTTCAGAGACAGGATGCCTAATCAAATTGAAATTAATAAACATCTCTAACAACATGGTCACTGTGTTCACTGATGTCACATCTGTAACTTCCAACATTGAACTAGGCTGGGTAATATAAGTTGTTAAATTTTTTAATCATTCTATTCACTTTCTCAAAACTTCTCCAGAAAAGTGAACTTTTAAAGTCTTTTGAATAATCATCACATAGTACAACTTGGGTAAGGCAAAAAAGCCATTCAAGCCCATGGGAAATGGTTTAATGCTATCCCTGTGCTTTTACAGTAATTGCCAATTAAGAATCTGTTCAGGGATACGTAACCAATAAGATGGCACTGGGAAATGTTGATCTTCCCTAAACTAACGGGTTTCATCAAATACCATTTCTAAAATACCAAAATACTTCATTCCTGTGTTTTCCATAGGAAACATTCTGAATTCAGAATGGCTGTTTAGAACAGAAATTACTGCTTCATGGTATAAAAACTTATTTTACAGAAGGAAGGATCAAAATGCGTTATCACCGGGATCGAAATAAAAGAGCTGGATTGGCTTTACTGTTTTGTTATTCAGCCCAGATTTGGGTTTCATTTCAGTATTAGGAAATAAGGAAATCCAGACTTTTCTCATGCTAGTAGGTGACCAAGAGCATGGAACAACATTACCAACTGAAATCCAAGGGTCTAGATGCAATGTAATACAAAATCACCTTTGGGATTTTAATCTGCTTTGTGTTTTGCTATGGATCTGTCATAGTGCTGTCAGATATTTCTTGAATCCATATTCTATGTACCAGCTCATCATACAGATCTATCAGCTTTGCCAGCTTTGGTGATAACTGTTGCATTTAATAGTCATCTAATGTCGCTTTTCATTATACTGTTCCACACACCAAAAAAACTGGCTACTGAACAATCACTTATACAGGTACAGGCGGTCTTGAGGCAGATCTAGAAAAAGCCTGCCCTTTCTCTCATTCCTCCTCCATTTTCTGATTTCCCTTAATGGTCTAGATATGCTAGTGATGCATTAAACACTGTCATTTTGCATTTTCATTAACAGAGGAAAAATGATATCCCCTAGTAAAGGTAAAAGATTGCCCCCTGCAGATAAAGTATTTCAGCCATGCAAGTGTTGGCAGAAATATTTATTAAATATACTGAATTCCTAAACACTTAAAACTGTGATTCTTTTGCAGGTGATTAAAGAAAGCATTAAGCAAGCATCAGAATTTCTAAAAAAAAAGGAAAAAGACAGTTTTACTTGAGTAAGATTTCATCTATTTAAACTGAATCAGAGAGAACTTTATTTTTACTTGTGTTTTTACTCATCATAAAATTACCATTTCATTGTCCTTTAAGTTGATGCAGTCTAAATCTGGAGTAAAAGGTGCCAATTGAGAAAACCAAGAACTAACAAAGTACCACAGCAGCCTTAAATAAATTGTGGTAAACTTCCACTCTTTCATATATAGTAACTCTGAAGGCTTTCTCAAAGGCCTGTGTGGGGTGTGAAGATCCAATTCAATAACAAATATAAAAGTACAAGCACGACAAGAATGTAATAAGGACAACTAGTACCTTCAGATAAGCTTAAGATAAACTCATCCAATAAATGTGGTATCCATTTTTTCCCCCTCAAACACTTTATGGTTTTAATTCACATGAGTTGTAATATTCTATAAGTAATATGGAAAAAATTTGCTGGTGATTTCTTGGGGTTGTGGTATCTTAACATGAATCTGTTAACTACTATCTGAAAGCAATAAATGTGAATGCATGGGGATGACCAAAATCCAGCAGGAGCCCTCACCAACTGTTTATTGTGAGGGGAAAGACACCGGGGAGAAACAACACTGTAAGAGAAAGTAAGGACTCCCCCTGGTTATTGGCAACACTTAACATTATGGGGACAGCAGTGAGCACTAACGTCATGGAAGCAGAGAGCAGAAAAGGCCCAAATGCTGTAGGGTATTCGTACTCTTTAGTTCCACTGAAATCAATGGGAGTTTGAAAGCCTAAATCCTTCAGAAAAAACAATTAAAACAAACGACGCATGGGTGGAAAAGGCCATATTCAGCCAGACAACATAAACATATGCTGAATTTTTGTTTAATAAATTTTGTCTTGCTTATGAATACTTTTGCTTCTACTTGAACTTTCCTAATAGCCTTCTCCTCAACAAAGCTGAGATGCAAGGGATTAGGAGTTACAATGGATGAACTCAGTAGCATCTGCACCCACAGAATCCAGGTATTGCACTGTGAAACAGCAAAAGGTCTCTTAAATGTGAACTCCTAAATTAGTATTTAATGCAACTGTAATTTCAAACAGTTCTACCTTTCCACGAATCAGACTGTTTAAAATATCCCCTGTTTATATTACTTATTCCCCATACTTAACTCTTAGCTTTTTGTTCTGAAAACATTTTCCTCTTCATTTATCTTGGCTGCAGCTACATTGAACAGCTTGTTGGTTTTCCTTCTGTTTGGTTTTCACATTGACATTGTTACCTTCCATCTGGGGATACATTCAGCTTCATTAAACTTGGTGCAGAACTGAAATCTTTCAGTAGCTTGTGTACTGTACTGATTTTTCACTCTTGGATCCACACTTAATGCTATTTGGAGCATAAGACCTTGGGAAAGTAATGCTTTGTGTTTACTCATCTTCTTTTTACACCTAGTATCAAAAGCAGCCAGCTGAGGACAGAAGGCTTTCACAATTCATTTTTATCCATCTACAATTCTCTCATTTATAAATGACATAAATGTCTTTTTAATTAATCAACATTCTTTGAGGCTACAGAGGAATACAAATCTCTTAGGTATGACCTCTTGAAAGCACAGTATTGAGATGCATCTGCCACAGGGCTTAGTGCAGAACTAATCACAAGAATCACAAGGACCTTTTACATGCAGTTTGTCTGCAGTATTAAGAATGGCCAGTGGGTGAATCCCACTGAAACAGTTCATGCTAAGAGTGTCACAGCAATTGGCAATGCCTGCTCTGGCAGACATTTGTACTTCAGAGGCTGAACTGTATTCATCCCCAATTTCACCTCAATTTGTCAAATATGGTGCAAGAATTGTTCCCAAGACCAAAAAAGTAAAAGTATGGATGCTGGTCTAGTAATATTAACACATGCTTCCAAACATCAGTAATGGTAAGGACTGGCAAAGAGGAATACAGATTCCAACAACTTATGCATACCTTTATGTATTAACCCTTTCTTACAAATATTATAATAGTTGTAAGAAATACACCTTCCCATACATTACACATGTAACATCTGGCAGACAATATGGGAAAGAGAATTCATTACAGTAAAAGTATTTTATTTTACAGAGCTCTGCCTTCAAATAATGCTACTCAAAACACCTGCATGAACAATTAGACTTTTAATTGTAAGTTTTAAGTTTTCGGGCAGTTGGAATTCTGTTTGTGCCCATAGAAAAGAGGTAGTATCACCACACTGTAATATGATTAAGTATTCTATTTTTTTAAAACATCTGTTAATTAACTCTATACTACCCCCAATCAACTCCTGTTCAACTGTAGGCAAAGGTTAATTAAAGGAATTAGTGGCTTTCCAGTTCACACAAAATCATTTACCATAAATGGCCAGGAAGAACAGTGACACCTGACAAAACATCTTAGGACCCCAAATTCTTAAAGGTAACCAGGTTAGATTTTTCAAAAACAAATTGACTGCAGAGATGATTAGTTGTACCAGGACTTTTTAAATCCTCTGGACTAAACTCTTTTGTAGGAAGTTAACTACCTTTAAAGATTCTTGCCCCTTCCCTCACACTCTCCATATAGTCTCTACTCAAATGGTAAATAATAGAAATTAACTTTTCAACTTACGTTTCTCCTTTTCATAACTTAGAGATTTGACTTTAGGTTGATGAATTGGACAACAATAGACCTTGTCACAAGGCAAAATGTCACAGAAATTCACTTCAGGGATCCTGCTGATAGGCTGCGTGCTCTGAGAAATTGTGCTTTCCCTCTGAAATTCTAAAGGACAAAAAAATACATTCTCAAAAATGCTGTGTATCTATTGGCATTTTATAACAGCACAGAAATTGAAAGTTCATTATGTGTATACAGACCAGCAGAGACGCAGTACCTGTTGTAGGGGTGGAGGAGAGTAGAACAGAACTTGAGGTACTGCAGATGAAGAAAAATAATTCATTAAGAAATGGACATCAGAGTTGAGGACCAAAACAAATTGGTCCACAATCTACTACTAATTCTATTAATTCAAATTCATCAATGCTAGTTTTAACTACTTGCCTGTAAACTGGATATTTTTCAAAACGTCTGTCATGAATGCTAAGTAGATACAGGCTCCATATTGTCAAAGCACTGTGGAAAGAGAATTACTCTGTAGATTTACATCCATTTCTTATGTAGAACAATATGAGTAATACCTTGGCAGCACCTTATCTCAATGTAGTAATGTATAAGCTAATTATCTGATAATTTTTTTCCTGGTAAAAATTCCAGCTTTATTTAATGGGTTTTAGATCAATACTTTTATTCAGTATTGTGCTCATATACTTGTAGTCAAACAAAATACACTCGCTTTCCAAGGTAAATAGAATCAGACCACCAGTTCAAAGTACTCAGTTCACAAAGAGATTGTAAACCACAGGATCCTGGACAAGAAACAGAAAATGGCAATTTCAGAAGTCCAGAGCATACTTTCCGTTCCACAAGTCCAAGTCACAAGCTAAACAGAAAGTCCCAGAATTGCCCACCACATCAGTAAACAATTCAGCTTCATTTGACACAACACAATCATTCTGTACATGAGAAATTGTTCTTTGGCACAGGATGATTGCATAAAACATGCAGAATCCAGCTTTGCACCTGTAGTACAAGCCACTGAGGTATATTCAATGTGCACCATACAATGTGACATGGACAGAGATTAGTTGTGTGCCCATCGCATGAGTATGCCACTTTTATAAAATTATTTCAGCTCCCGAATATCACCAGGCATATTCACCGCTAACTTTAATACATTGTGTTCTTTGAGTAGGAAGGGTGAAAAGAAGAAAAACAGTGCCAGCTTCTTTCTGATGAGATAAGTAGAAAGGGTAAGTGAGAAACAAGTCAACTTGTTGATAATTAATTGTTACCATAGTGCCATAATAGTAATCAAAGCTACTACAGTCACCCGGAACATCTTCATGGAGCAAGATTCTTTTGTCTTTGGCAAACAAACCTAGAAAAGAGAAGTTTTGGGTAATTTAAACAGCACATAACTAAGCTACTACTAGTAGATTAAAAAATACTACAATAGCCTAACTTTATGTCACCTTTGTTTCTTCAATAGGAACCATACAAGTCATCTTTATATAGTGGTACGTGTCTAAAGAGAAAAACTTCAGTAATGAAAGGCTCCCTAAGACTGTGAGTGCACTGTGAACTGTTGACAGTCTGGGGGCACAAACATTACAAAGGAAGAAAGGACAGTTGGAAATAACAGATCCGTGTCCATTCTGCCTGCCATTTTTAACACTCTTGAATGATTTCAGAATCAAATTCAGAACTCTGTAAGCAGTGGCCAGAACTAAAAGGTCAGCAATTTTCAGTGTGTGCTCAGACCATGTTAAACCAGGACTGGTATAAATATAGAAGAAAGGCACTTTCCAAACAAACAGGTTGATGTTAGATGATGGAGCATTCGATTGTCATCATGACACAAAGAATATTTGATCTATTATCTGAAAAAATATGACTTGGCAGACCAGGAAGATTATCTTTTAAAAAGTCAACAGATATTTCCTAAGTCATCCAATTCCTGTGAAAAGGGGTGTCTGCTTTCTATCCCGTGATATGGGCAAGAAGAAGTCATTCAGCCAGAGGAAGTCATTCAGCAATACCAACAACATCTTAGCCAGGTCTTAACCACATGAAAGACAACATTATCCAGTACAAAACAGGAGCTGATAACTGCAAACCACAGTGAAAGACTCATGCAAGTTTGAAAGCTGAGGAAGAATCAGCATCACTGTGCAGAATTCCAAATCAAAGTGAGTATTTCTATGTAAAGCTGCACTACACCGTGTGAGCACAACCACAGGCTGAACATTCCTGTCCTGTTGGTCTCCCTCCTCCTTCATGCCATTTGCAGAACAGATCTACTCTCACACAGACTATGTATAGACAAGAAGCAGAAACGTCTCATACATAATTTCTACCTCAGTGCTTAAGTTTCTAGCATGACACTAAATAATCCCGGATAAGAAGTTTGATTATATATTTACAAATGTGAATGCTTTCACCGATATTTCAATACTTACTTTCTCAAAAATATATTTCATATATTTCATTTCACTCACCTTGCTGGATTTCAGAGGGACTGATTTTTTTGATGGCAGAAAACTGGTAGCTTGACTATGCCTGCTGTAAGAGACGAGATCTGTTTAACATTCAAATGCTTCAGCAACTAATAAATGAAAAAGACATTTTCAATAGATTATTAATGTCATTTGCTTTTGCAATTTTAACATATACAAAGAGAAAGGCAGAAGTGTCATCAGATTCAATTTCAAGCACAAAGGTCTTCAGTTATCTCATTCAGGGGAATACTATTAAATGCTACATTTGACTTCAAAGAAAACTTGGGTAAGTGGCTTAGAAACAGGAAATGCTCATCATTTCCACTGAAGCACTAATGAAGACTTTTTCTAGCAGAAGCCCTGCAGATTTGTCTCAGAACCAATTTCCAAATCCAGAGCTGTAACTGGACATAATCTTCCCTTGCTTTATGCAACGGCAGCAATTACAAAAATTACTGCAATTTTACGGCCATTTCCAATATTAATTTTGTCAGTGACTTTAAAAATACAAGAAATTTGAGGAGTTTTGCACAGCTTAAATATTGGAAATGAGCTGAACTCAACGGTTTTCACTTCTGTCACAAAGATCAATTTACCAATCTGTGTGACAACTACCAGAAAACATCCTAGCAGAGGTACCTGACTTTGCTCGCTTCACTGACTGTTGACTTTAAACTACTCATCCGTTTCAGCTTGGCCAGTTTCCGATTCCACTGTTCCAGCTCTTCTATTCTGACTTCGAGGTTGTTTGTTACTTTACAAAGCTGCTTTACAGCACCAACGTTCTCCATAAAGATCTGGTCCTAAGAAACAAAACAGTGACAAAAGTAGATACAATGTATTCACCCCTCAGGTGTAACAAGCAGAAATGAGTACAGAACTCACCTATGTCAGGATACATCGTATATTTAAAATGCAAACACAAGTTATCACACTGTAGATAAGATGCACAAATGATTATAAACCCCTTTTGTTAGATGTTCAATTTGCAGCAAATTGAAAATGAAGACTTGCAGAAAAATTTGAAGAAGATAAAGGGCTATTTAGACCAAGAATTGAAACCGTATTTTACCTTCAAAATGTGCTCAATTTTAAACCTTAACACTGCCACAACAGACATCTGCTGTTTGATTTTCAGTGCTGCAGCTGAACATAGATTTCAGAACCATCCAACCATCGACCTACAGGTATTAAGTAGGATCAGACAAGCCAGACTTTCTACCCATGTTGTACACATAATGTTAATCACACAGAGATCAGTGAGACAGGAAAAAAAAACAAAGCAGAAGTCAAGCTGTGATGGCACAATATTTTTGTTCTATCTGTCAGCCTCTCCAGTCTCCTACAGGAGTCTTGTAAGTTCTATTACCACAACTACCTCTGCAACTAACACAGTTCAAACACTCTCCATTTATTCCTGAATATTTTACCCAGGAAAAGCCTTCAATTCTCCTACCCCTGCTTATCATCTAGGTATCAAACTGCTGCTGGAGAAACCCTCAGTACAACCATTCAGGTAGTATTTTATCCATTTCTGAGACAAAAACTGTTACTAATCTACTATAGGAGAATGGCAGCAGTGTACTTTCATCACTGTGTTTGAAAGAATGGCTTTCTCATATTGATGTAAAACCAGACTGATGCCATTAAACCTTGGATAAAGCTATTACTGCAGCTAATATTACTAAGTCTTTCAGTCCAGTCAAGTTATGCAGAAGTAAGGTAAAAGCAGTTTTGCCTTTCACATTTTAAATGCCAAGCACACCTTTCTTTTAAAGGTGACTGCATTCCACAGAAGCAGACAGCATTTTGTACAAGCATAATCGGACAACAGTTATAAGTGGTAAGTAGCAAACTTTCCTGCTGCCAGAAGACTAACACCCTGTTTAACTAAAACAGCCTGTTTAACTAAAGACTTCAGAATAATTCCTTGAGCCTAGAACTGTGAAATCATTTATATGGTCACTTGTTCTCATATCAATGACATGCAGCAGCTGTCCTTTCCATTCTTTTCAAATCCTGCATGAATCACTTCTAAGTGGCCTCGACCAGCTGAGAAAATGGCTCATATGGTGGTAGAAAAAAACACAATACTCTCTTTGGAGGAAAAAAGGATTGATTAGAGGTTTACTGTCTCACTGGTGACAAAGTATGGAGCACAGTATGACTGAAAAGAAAGATTCTTGTCTCAAAAAAGCAAATTTCACACAGTTGAGACATTTCTCCAGAAAGCAGCAGGGCCTGCTTCAAATGTGTAATGCAATCAAGTAGTTTTACAGAGTTCAACTTCTCCAAATAGGTAACTGACTGTGCTGGTTTAAAGGTAAACCATCAGGGGAAATGAACCCAACTCAAGAGAGATTACAAGTTAGAGTTACAATTTACTGAAAAGAATACAATAAACACAATGATACCAATAAAAAAAATAGTTTTTACCCACAAAAACCAAATGTATAACCCAGCACCTTGGGGCACAAATAGAGTGATGTTCATTAGCCCCCGTGCTGAGCACCACATGGTCCCCCTAAGTACAAAGTAAAAGGAAAGGAAGACTTATTGGTGAGGATAATGGTCAGAGTCTTGTTGAGAGTGACAGACACAGTCCTGTTGAGGTTCTAGTCCTTCTCTGGATTCAACAAGTGGCGCCAGAAATCCTCAAACCCCAAGATTATATGTGCTCAGCTACAGGTGGGAATGCCCAGTGCCTTCCCCAGGGCTGGGAGTTCCACAGTGGGGGATTTAATTCTGTGAGTCATGGTATATTTTTGAAATCTTTGATGGTTTGGGTCATTGCAGCTACCTATTGTGCCAGTCCCTAATAGCCCATTAGCAGACATGACCCCTCAGGCTGGGTGTGAAGTGCTGATGTCTCCCTAGAGGGGAGTTATCACAGCTGAGTCACTGGTGTGAAGATAGAACCATTCCCATGCCTTGCAGGGTTCTCTAACACCCAGCTTGTAGCCTAAGGTGTCAGGTGTGCCCTGGGCAGCTGCTGCAAATGATCCATTATTAACAGTTTATCACAAATTACATAGAGGATGTAGAATATACAGATTTGGTTACACCCACACAGTGATCCACTGGTCCTGGTCTCTGTAACTTGGAAACTGACAAAGAGACAAAACGACAATAGACAATATCCTGCTTATTTGGAACTAAACTTGGAACACGAGATAATAAAGTTCAAGGCTTCATCACCTGCCAAACTGAAAGCAAAAATACGGAGCCCTATCCATTTGCTACTCAAATTGCTGAGCTATTGTGGGTTTGGGAGCTCCAGAAATTTAAATCAGTTGTTCAACCTGGACAACAGAGGTTCCAAATCTCTAAATTCAATATACATCTTAAAGTGTTAGACACAGATCTCTCCTGAACCTGTCACCCCAAAGGTCACAGAACTGACACTCACATACTCTGCCACATGTGTAAGGAGAAAGAGGAGAAAGCACAGGTGTGCCTAACCATACTAAAACATCCAAGTGTTTGTGAAGTAATCCCAGCACTGGATAAGGTAAGAAAATGCTAAACAGCAAATAAGCCATTGCTGTAACAACCCATTCCTGCTTGGGCCACATACGCAGCAGAATCATGCCCTGCAGATGTGAAGTAGAAAGTAAGCTATTTCCATTTGCTAGGTCACATCCCTGGAAGGCATCCTGGCATGCATCATCTAAGACAGCCAGGGTATGGAGCAGAAAGAACACGATGGGCCCAAACAGCAGTTCTGTGAGGCACTGTTTGAGATGGTATTCTGTGTGATATTTCAGCAAAAAAGAGATACAAACCAAAAGTTTGATTGTCCAACCTAAAATTTTGTCAGAAAAAAAACCAACACCAAACTGACTACCCCAAAGGAATTTTGTGGGGGCTTAAAAATGTAAAGGATGCTGCAACTGTCACAAAATAAAACAGGACAGGCTAAAGGGAAAAATTAACCTAGCGTCACCATCTAACACCACTGCTCTTCTCTGAGTATCTAGATGGTGGTTGGAACCCTGACCAAATTCAGCAATTTTCTAAAAGTCTCCTATTCAACAGTATTGAGGTGAACCACTGCTCAACAGAGGGACAGCTTGTTCTGGGCAAGCACTGTCGGCAGTCCTGTGTGACTGGACTCTGACTGGCAATCCCTTGCAGTCCTATTTCTAGAGGAAAAGGAGGGGAAGAGAGAACAGGCAATAGACTAAGGCATTATTTCCAATCCATGACTGTGGTAATTACTTGGTATGCCATAAACATTTTCTAGTATATGATTTTGAAGTTATAATAAGGATTTCAGATTGCAAAAAAACCCTGCACACAAGCCACACATTTGTATTTGGTATGCAGAGGTTATTACCAGGATTAGAATAAGGAAGTTTTATATAAAAAATAGAATGCCATCATTGCTTAATTTACTTCTGGAACACTATTGACTGAAATAGTTAAACATAAAAGAATGTTTTGGAGTCCCACTTGTTCAACCAATGCTATGAAATCACTATCCACTTTTATTCAGAAAAGTTAGGTTTTTTTCCTTTTCTCTTTTACAGTATGTTTATATAGTATCGTAATTGGAGATTTTTTCCTTCGAGACAATACCTTGTCAACCATGAGGAAGTTTTCTATTTTTTCTCCATGATCACAAGCAACATCTCCAACTTCTCTAACAGCTTCAGGTAAAAGCTCCTTCACTTCCTGGGCTATTATTCCTGTTTCACAAGATAACAAAAACTAAGATCAGGAAGTACAGTGCCATTCCATGGTTATGCACTTTCTGTTGACCATCCTAAAAATTACAGGAGAGTCAAAGATAATCTAGAATTTCTTTCTGGTAGGAAACACCCAGGATTTCACTTTTTTTCCCATTCCACAGAAAACAAACAGAAAACTTTATAATTCTCATTTCTCTGCAATAAGAACAAAATCGTTTGTAATCACATACTTCATTATCATTAAACCTCAAGAAAAATAACCTCCTGTCTTTAAAAATTGAAACAGAGGTTGTAAAATTAGTAGAAATACTTGCTTTTGGCATTTTTATATCACAAGAGATACACAGTAGAATGTGCAATTGCAGTATCACAAGAAATGAAGATGGAATAGCAGGATCTTAAAAGGCACTATGGCACAATGAATAACAGTGGATGCTAATGAAAAACGGGAACAGAGCAGCCTGAATACCTGTTTCATGGGTATCTTTTATTCCCATAACAGATGCAAATTCAGGCTTGTAGTCATATTCCACCAGCCTCATTTGTGTTATTCTTCTCAACTGCTCAT
Source organism: Pithys albifrons albifrons (assembly GCF_047495875.1). Taxonomy (NCBI): domain Eukaryota; kingdom Metazoa; phylum Chordata; class Aves; order Passeriformes; family Thamnophilidae; genus Pithys; species Pithys albifrons. Next base: position 65,780,599 of record NC_092460.1, read on the forward strand.
TCGTATCGACCTAGTTGGACAAATACCAAGATTTACATGTTGAAAGAATGGCATCTAGGACATCATTGAGACAGCAACCGGCCTGACACAACCATTTGGCTGGTCTTCACATTGAAAAAGATGGACAATCTTCCCACTCCCCATTATCAGAGGGCTGTTTGTGTTTGTATAGCCAGCTGCCCTTCAGTCTGAAAACTCCCAGCCTCCCCAGACAGCCTCCTCCCAAGTCCAGAGGCAGTGATTCTATAGAGCACAGTAGTACATCTGGTTTCTTTAGGCCTGCATTTCAGCATGCCCAGGATAAAGAATCTGCTTCACGTGTCAGAACAATGACCCACACATGTGCTGTGGTGCAAATATAAATGCCCTAAATGCTCCACAGTCCTCACCTCGCGGATATTCTGCTTTGCTCGGCTGTCAGACGGATGCATGACTCTGCCCATAACTTTTGCGTTTCCGCAGACAACCAGTGCTTCGTCGGGTGCATCTGTGTTAATTCCTACTCGACCATGATAGACTATCGTCTCTGGAATGTGTCCTCGCTGCCACAGTACATCACTGTCATTCTCAAACTGCCCTGGATTAGATGCCTGGAAGAAAACCTTTTCTTTAAAGATACAGTATAGCATGGACGTACTATTGCTTCTTCCATTAAAAATTCAGGGAAAACAAAATGACAAATCTTGAATATTCAAATTGTATTCAATGGCTTTTCTAACACAAGAGAAAAAACAGACTGGAGTCACTTCTGAGTGTTCCTGCTCACACAGCACTGGCCTCATTGCTTTTCCCTTTGCATTCTACTTTATTATCACCTTAAGCTAAGTTGTCAATGTCCAAAGCTTTCTAAATTTTATCTTTGATATTATGCCAAATAACCATTCTTTATTTTCCAGTAAATTTAGCTGACACTGAAAATCAGAAAAAAGTAAACAAAGCAGATATTAAATACATGAGGTTCATAAAATTCTCTGTAATATTCTAAATTAACTCATATTAGAAATTTAATGTTAAGGAAATGGGGTCTTTCTAAGAACATCAATAAAACAGCAGATTGCGTTTAACTAGAAAAGGTATTTGATTTCAATACTTAATTTTGGGTTGGTTTTGTTTCCTTTTTTACTTGGAATTCAGGCTTTAAAAGTTGAGTCTGAACAAAAGTATGACCATGATAAAAAGTTTGCAGTCATTTAAAGAAGCCAGACTTTCACAAGGCTTTGCCACCTACAAGGCATAGTGCTGTGAACTCACCACTGTTTGTCACAATTAGAGCATGATCTGATATGCCTGACAACCCCTACTCAGCTGGTAGTTTTGTTGTGCCAGAACATGAGTTGCTTTCTCTTCCAGTGCATTTGTACAACTTTGCCACTTCAGGGTAGCCAGTGGCTGACTCACTTTACCCTGCCACTGAAGCCCTGTTAGACGTCTGGAAAATGACTTTTTTCTTTCCAGCTTGCCTGTTGATATTTTCACCACTTCAGACCACAGCCACTTGACCTTTCTGCTTTTCTGCCTTCTTTTCCTTTGTCTGAAATAGTGGGAATGTCTGCAAAATGTCATTCCATGGATTCCTATCAAAAAACTATCTCACGGATATTGAAGGAGCCCTCTTCTTTGAAATTTCAAAAGAACTTCATAATAAAAATAATAGAAAAATGTAAAGTTCTGAATCTTACATAAAAATATATATCTCGTAAGGTAAAAATAATGAGTTAAATGTGAAAATCAATAGAGAGGTGCTATCCATGACACTTAGATCTAGAAAGAGAAATTCAGATGATAGCAGTGTTATGGAAATCAATGGACAAAGAAAGGTAAAGAACTATAGAACTATATATGCAAGAATGATGCAAACACAGTTCTTCAGTGTCCTGAAATAAAAATAACCCATAGCAACAGTCAGGATGATAAAACTTCTCAGCAGGGCAGAGAACTGCTGAACTCCAGGCGTTGCTTTCAAAGCCTTTTCACAGCTCTACCCAGAAAGGAGTTCTCAGCCATATTGCCCTACAAAAACCTAACCATAACTGCCGGAAGAGGGTTTATGGCACAAGAGGACATCCAGACAAAAAGGAAGGCAGGACCAAAAATATCTGAAAAACCTCGTCTTCCTTTCAAACACCCTGTGCAATACCCCACATGCTGGATATTTGCCTTTTTGCTCTCTCCAAACACAAATGCTAAAACCAGGCCATAATTTGTAAGCCTAGGGAGATGATGGGCTGCCAAAAAGGAGCCAAGAAATGGCCTGCAAAAACAGATGTAAATACTAATAGCTTTTGACAGCCCTCACCTTACATTAGGAGCCCCTTCCCAGCACCACTTAATACACTAGAGCTCTTGGTCTTACTTAACTCTAAGACAAAATGCTAAACCTATTCCTCTCCACAACGCAAGGACCAGAAAGAGCCCATGCAAAAAGAAGCAGCTCTTCAGTTGATCCACACTGCAATCTTCCAGAGGCTCTCTCCATCATTTGCAGCCCCACTACATGGCACCTACACATTTCCCACCTTTCTAAGCCCTAACCATAATATTCACCCTAGAAATAACCAAAACCCAGCTCAACGCCCAGCTCAAATGTCAGCCACCAACTATGGATCACACAGCTGGGACTGAAAGCTTTTGGCAGCCCCCACCTTCCCTTGGCAGCCCCCTTGCAATTCCACTCATGCTGGGGGCTCTGTGCTTTCTCTCTGTCCTCGCTCTAATCCTCCAAAGCTCCCGTTACGCTACAGCTCTGTGTTTTCTCTTTTCTGAGTCTAACTGGAGGCTAAAGCTGAGTACTGGAAGAAAAACTTTATGTGGATTAGGGGACTGAAAAGTAATGGTTATGAGGAAAAGAGACTAATTCTTCCTATTTCTGCTTTGATATCTATATTACTACGAGATGGGACTCTCTGGAAAGATACTGAAAAGAGACAGCTATGAATCTTATTCTTCCTAGAACTGCTTGGCCTTCTTTCCCTGTATTTTTTTCCTTCTCATCCTCCATTGAAGATGAAGCCTCTAGCCAATGAAAGCATTTACCAAATTCCTGGCAAGTGCAGGAAATTGTTTCACCTCAAATAAAAGAAATCTGGAAAAATCAACATATTTTGTATTGGAATTCACATCAGCTTTATTTTTAAATTCTTCTATATCTCTACTTTTAATATTTTTAAATTGTGATAATTAAAAGATAACATACAACCTACTATTGTAATTTTTTTCCCCTCAGTCTTTTTGAGTCAGTGGTAATTCTATGCCCAAGAATCATTCCCCATTGTAATCTCCCATGAATAACAAAACAGTAAACACTTTTACAGGAGAGCAATATAAATCTATACCTACCCTCACAATGATCTTTTCAGAGACATTTGCAGATAGTAGATAAAGTTGGTCCTGAGAGACAGCATACAGTCCAACTACCAGCATGAAGTATCTAATTTGAAATTCATTTAATTAAGACAATAATTGAAGTAATACCTTCTCATGGAAAAAAATAAAATCTTTTAAATAGAGTTATTATTACTGATACACAAAAAGAGAGCCAGAATTTCTTTAAAAGTGTGTATGTTACAATAGGAAATAAACAAGGTTTTTGTCACCCTCAAGAAACATGCTCTTACAAATCCCACAATTACTGAAAATTAACAAAAAGTTACAGTAATGTTGACAAATTTAAGTAATGAAAATTCAAAGATGAAAACCTTTCCTTCTTCAGAAGAAAATTATCATTATTTGTTTTTCTACCTTCCTGACTTTGTCAGTCATTATTCTGCCTATGATTTCCTGAAACTACCTCTAACCATGAGGATGAGGCTTGGGTGCTTTTTATTCCCGTGTAATTCTGTAGTTCTAGAGGAAGAGGCCTTTAAGCAGTATCACCGAATTAGAAATAAAACTTGATAATACTGAGAGTTTTCACAAACATTAGCCTCACTCTAAAGCAGACCTTCTCTTTTCCACTTCCAACACACAGGCCAACCAGCTACAGCAATACCTCAATACCTTTGATCAGGATTAGGTTTCCCCTTTTTTCTCATATTATTTGCTGTTGTTTCACTGAAATGCAGCCTTCCCAAGGTTACTTTAGTTACCTGGTCTCCTGGCAGATCAACTCTGAAATAGAAAAGGAAACTAGATTAGGGAAGTAAGCACTTGAAGATCTATCTGCTCAAGCCAGAGTTCCTCAAACTCATTAAAACAGTTCTAAGAAAAACTTGACAAATGAAAAAAAAACCAGAGGAACCCCAGTAAAAATGCAGTAACCTTGGTTTCTAAAAAAGTATTATAAACAGTGACTACATTAAGGAGATAAACATGATAAAGCACCAGCAGTGCAAACTGTTCTCAGTAATAAGTTTGGTGTTTCTTGGTCTGTTTGTACAGTCTTGACTGCAATAAAACTGTACATGTTCCATGTGATGGCTATTTGCTGTTTGTCAAGGTTAATAGCTGCTTGATTATTATTGGACCTGAATTTCCACATTAAAATTAATAGATCTTACTGTTTGTCCTTTTTCTCATCTGCACCTAGTTTGTGTGTCTGGAAGGACAAAACAGACCCCCCTGTCTCACATACATAGTGGCACTGCTCCTGGAAGTGATAAATAAAAGAGATGGTAGGGATAAAATTAGTCCACCTAACAGCCACGTAAGAAAAAATTTACATGCACACAGAATCTATTTGTCAGTACACAAAAGGAAGAAAAATGTCATGATAGAGATGATTTAGTGAAAATCCACCTCTTGTCCCAAGCTCAAAGTTCAGTTTCGCTAATATTATAGTGCAGCCTTTATCCCAGCACTGTCCTGTCTAACTTGACACTGTCTTATCTCTTTGTGTTGTAAGGCTGATTTAATTATTTATAGTGAAGAGAACACCTCCAACAGGAGACACACATGCCAGAAGAATCAACATTGATTCTGCCAGTGAGTTAAGATGCTGAAGGATGGCAGAGTTCCAGGGAGATGCTGCATGTATGTTTCCAGCAGAGGCACTCCCCCTTCAAAGCACTGCAAATATATCTCATGCCCACCTAGGACAGGAACATTTCTGACATTGTTTAAGACTGGAAACGCATCTGCCATACAGCTCGAAGTTGCATACAAGACTGTTGCTAGCCAAATAGAAACATTTTGGATAGACATACTTAACACATTTGTAAAGTTGCTGAAAATTTTCCTTTATGAAGAGTGACCAGGTATATGTTACTATTGTGAGTCTATGTGTGCACCCAAAATAGCATTTGGACAAAAATCTGACAACTGGCTTAGACATACTGTACGTTTTCAAGAAACAACCACTTCACATTTCAAACCAACCATATACTGAAATAAAATGGAATAATTTTCTGAAAATTCTTACTTAACAGGATGGAAAGGTCTTTTGGTTCGATCTGACTGAGACTGTTCAATAGTAATTATTTGATTTGGAGCTTCCACCTATAAAGGGAAAATAATTTTCAAAAAGGACAAAATGATTAAATATTCAAACATGTAAAAACTGAAACAAAAATTAGTAGACAAATTTTGTCTGAAACAGTGAAATCTTTCTCATTTCTAATGGAACTGCATAGAAGTTAATACAGGAACTGACTCAGGATTGACTGATAATTGACAGCTAGTCTGAAGATCTAAATCTTTCTGTGGATGCAATTTGAAAGAAAAGGGGGAGAGGAAGAAAAAGTAAGTCATGCACTAATTTGTAGAAGAAAAAATGCTTTCTGAATCCAAACTGTGATTGGCTCATATTATGCCAAAGCATAAATGCAACATGGGAACTGACCATATGTAAGGTAGTTCCATAAGTTATTTTAATGTCAATTTCTGTACCTTTCTGGACTGGCGCCAAGCAGCACTTTGCTTCAGATGGGAACACTGACAGCAACATTTACTAATTTCTTCTGCATTAGAATGCATTAAGCAAAACTGGTAGTAACTGGGTTTTTTTAAATCACTGCATGTTGGCAGTAAGTAAAAAAAGCCTGGTAAAATCTTTCAGAAAGGTTAAAATTTCTTACTAATTCTGTAAATGCAGATTTCTGGACCCATACTGGAAAAATTGGGTTCTTCCATAAAACATCCTTTTTTTTTTCTTTTGCAAAAAAGTTCCACACAAAAGCCACTAGTAGCTTGAAACAGTTCTCTTTTGTCAAATCATGGTCAAAGATTACTCAGAAAAAAGTTAATTTCAGTTATTTACCTCACTATATGAATAACTAAAAAGTAATAATCCCAAAGAGGAGAAATACTTGCCTTAATTCCATAAGCTTTCAAGCAAAATTTTTCAATTGGTTTCCCCCCCATCGGAGTTTTGACATATTTTGGATGTCCAGTGATTCTAATATGGACTGTGATTTGGAAATGATTCTTCTTCTGGCACACAAAGGAATCATCTGAGGCTGAAAAATTAAATCCTTTATCTGTGACAATGTGATATCCTACTGCAGGTCTGCAAAAACAAGAAGAAATAATATCAACTTTAAGTACCGGCATTTTTGAGTGACATCTTGAGTTTCCATTTTTTTATGTGATCTGAAAATCCATCTCATTTTTAGTGGCAAATGGGAGCTGAAATACATCCTTACCATCACCATTTCTCCCAGTATTTTCTTCATAGCCTCTCATGGTGTAAAAATGAAAATGCATGTAATGTGTTCTCTAATTCTAGTCTGACATATGAAATGTTTGGAAACCAGAGCTAGAGAGGCTTACATAAGCCTCACTTATAAATCTGATATAAAGGAACTCTGTGCACCTAAAATCACAACCAAACCTTTTAGTGTATTCAGTCATTCACTGTAACATTGCTATAAACAACAGTAAGTAGCTCGTGCTGCAGGCAACAATAGGCTAATGAGCCAGCAAGACTCCCTATTTCGTTCACAAATTCCCACACCAAGCTCTTCTGCAGAAGCCACTGGGACTCAAATAAGGCTTTACTCAGGCTAAAAGAAAAGCTATTGGTACCGACCCTTTGGCCAGATCACTAAAACACTCTTCTTTATATGCTGTCCCTCCTACTCCAACTAAAGCAACCCTATTCGATTTATTCAAAGGGTTAATTTGTCACCCAAGGAGCAAGGGTATTCTGTCCTTATGATTCACAGTAAACAAGGAAAGGTATCAGAAGATATTTAAGTGATGGATAATTCTGAAATAACAGGACTACATGGCAAGGTTCTCTTATATAGGCATGGGCCTTTCTCGCTAATGAAAGTTTGATAATGACGATCTTGTCTGATGCTACTGACAAACTCATTAACACAATTATTGAAGATAGCTCTTCATAACTCTTCCATTCATTTGCAAATTATTAGTTGGAAAAATCAAAATGTGCAGACTTCATAAGAACCATATAGACTTTATTATCTTTTTATAAATTATGAACAAAATTCCCCTTTCAAACAATAACTGGTTATCTGGGACAGGAAAAAAGGGAAAACTATTTTGTAATTATTTCAAAACTACTAAGTCATGTGTTACTTCATATTTAAAATTATAACGAAGTGTCTACTATCTCCTCAAACCATCATTATTAAGGAAGTAAAACTTCTTCAGATTCTTCCCACAATAGGTAATTTTTTATATATATATAGGAAATGTATGTATTTTGTAGTAGGGAAAGGAGTAATTTTCCAGATTTAGGTGTGCAGATTCATTAACCCATAATCTTAAACCAATTTCAGACTATTTGGTTGCATGCAGACAAGAAGCTTGAGAAGCAAAATGACAAATTTCCATGTCTCCAAGTTGAAGTGTCTGGAAGAATGACTCCCAAAGAGCAATTTCATGTTATAATTTTCTGAGTATGTAATTTGCAGTAATTAAGAGTAAACACATATTTTATTCTTAGTACACAAAGAACAATGAGTCTTACAGTAAATAACTTTTAGGTAGGAAGGGATATTCCTGTCATGCAACTGTCCCTACTGGAAATATACTTCAAATTTCTGTTTCTCTTCAGAATTTAGGTCTTCAGACAACATCTTTGAAACAGAGCCCCACTAATAAGGGGCCAAGACAGTGCCATTGGACACAATGCAGGGCAAAATTAGTAGAAAAGGAACATTTTCTAATGAATCTACCTCAGCTAACAGCATTTTGTTTGTGAAAATTAAATAACCAAAAGGTTAAAATACTGTATGAATAATATGGAAAGCAATTATTAACCTGAGAAATGTCCCTAAAGTGGGTACAGTAATTTGAAGGCACAGGATCAAGCCATCTACACTGAGCAGTGACAAGCATGTGAATCTTCTGAGGCTAACAGAATACAGGAGGATCACTACTCAGAAATCTGTGCAATGTGTTTAATTACGGTGCATCTTGGAACAATGGCACAGCTGTTGATCTCACTTAAAAGTAATACAGACTTCATCTGCAAATAACATCTCAATACCCTTCCACAGTAATGGCAACAGTGCCTGTATTTGGAGACTTCAGTGCTCAAACATCACATTGTTGACTCAAGCCACATAGAAATGCAAGTCTGGAATCTCAATTTTAAGTGCACAGGGAACAAACAAGTACCTGGGTAGTGGCAGGAGAGCAATCTCCCACCATCAGCACACGGCTCTCATATAGTCATTGACTGAAAGGGCAACAAGAGTTGGAAGCCACTTCCATTTAGAGTGACAATTCACATCACATACACAGCTGGAGGTTTCTAGACCCATCCAGCTCCCAAGGTGCAGAAAGGTGTGGACACTGAGCTGTCTGCTCTCCTGTTATGTCAATACCTTAGGAGAAGGGTTTGGGTGGCACACAGTAAGACATGTTATGCCCTGATAGTGAGACACCCTCAACTCCCATGAGAGTTTCAGGCAAGCTGGGCAGGAGCAACATTAAAATTTACTATTGTATACAATTCCTGTGGAGACAGTGACAATTTTTTGTGCCTATCCTGAAGAATTAAGCAGATGCTGTAAAAAAGGGTTAATTTTTTAAAAGGGTTCATTCACTAAATATCAGAATAGAGAAAATCAGGGATGTAAAGTGAACTTGGAATGACCTTTCCCAGATCATGTGGAGAAAAAAAAATAGATTTACACAGGAAAACTCCAGATCTTTGACTTAACAGTTGCATGCCATACACAGATGTCTATAGTTTTTTAAGACTTAGGTTATATGAGCCTAGAAATAATATTGTAACCTTCTAATTCCATTTTTGTTTAACGTTTTAGGCCACTAGAAGGGAAGGTGCCATGTGCTTAGTAATTACTTGCCCCAATGTGCTTGGCAAAATAAACAAAAGGTTAACAGGTATTTTAACTCACTTTTCTTTTGCCCCTAAATCCCTGAAGGGAAATCAGAAAACCTGGCATGAATTTCAACCAGTGTTCAAAGTTCTACTTAGCTGATACATTTGCAAGTTCATACTTCATCATGCCTGTTATATTTCCTTCTCCGATTTTATTTTCAGTAAGAACAAGGGATGCCAAATGTGTCCTACAAAACTACACTAACAGGAAAAAAGCCCCACAAGAAACCAATTTTTCAAGTGCAAACATGCGCTTACAGTTTTTCATAATTAGAGTTAAATAAGCTGTTCCACTGAGAAGCTTGATACGGATGCCATGTTAGAACTTGACAGCATTTATCCAAAGGTGCATTCTGTCCATCACTGTCATATTCTTGCACATCAGCAGCACAGTCCTTAACAGTTGCTGTAGAGAGATAGTGACAATTCAGTTATTACTTTTGGAACTAGCCAAAAATCCTGCATAAACAGTTTTATAAATAAATTTACATATATACTCACACATATAAATCCAAAATGTATTGCATATATATTTAAATCTGATTGTCCTTTGCAGTTATTCCAAAAGACTATATTATATTCCCTTCCTCTAGAAAATAAACTTTTCCAGCTGTCCTGATTTGCACAAGTAGCACTTCCTATTTTTTATTCTCTCCAAAAAGGATGGATAGTTTCCTTTGGGGAGTTGGGGAAAGGAAAGCAAAGCATTTTACTGCCCATCTGCAACAATGCAAGAAGCAATTAAGCAAAATAATTACATTTGTTTCCCATTCTCTCTACTACAGATTTAAACTGAAAAATATACAAGGAGGCACAGTTTTGCAATAGCAAGCACATTCACCACTACATCTGTTTGATCTGGTTACTGCTTTCACAGTATACATTACAGATTTCTGAAACAGGCTGGGTCAACCACAGTTCTCTCAGATATTATACATTTTATGAAGAAAGAGGAGAATGGGATAAGGGAGACAGATAAATAATGCAGTAAGGATAGGAGAAATTATGTAATTGAGCATGTAAACTAAGATCTACCCACAGCCAGTGACAGCACAGGAAAGCAGAGCCTATTGAATCATTTCAGGCCCAAGGTTCTTTAGCGAGTCTCTGCTTCTGGCATATATATATGTCTTTACTCTGCTACATAAAACACCACAGTAAAGAAATTCACACCTCATTTCTAAATGATCCCAAAGCCATTTTTACCAATGTCTGTGTTCTTTTTTCAATGCACATGTCAGTGAGATTTTAGTAACAGTGACACCCAAAGAAAGCCTATTTCAAAGCTATGTCCTTAAGCATTAAAAACAGCAATAGCAATTTTAGATACAGAAGTGTCTGCTTGTCTTCTCCTTCCAGCAATGTTGACTTATAGGACTTGTCACAATCGAGAAACACTGATCAAATAATAGATACCAAAGGAAAATAACCTACTAAATCCAGTTGCTGCTTAGTAAAAGTGTTCTAAAAATTGATTTAATGCTGAAAAATAACTTAGAAAAAATAACAACTCTCAGATTTTTCATTAACAGACAAGGGTGAAAATTCCTCAGATAAACTGTTCATTACAAACTGTTCATTTGTAGAGAGCCTCACACTTCACAGAAGCTGATTCATTTCTGTGCATGCCTGATAAGATTTTTTTATCAATTGGTATAAGCTTAGCATTCTTATCTTGATAAAACAATGAGACAAATTAATTTGGCAAAGAGGTGGGAAAGAACATCCAGCTTTCACCAAGCTTGCACATGGACATACTTTGTATGAAAAATACAGAGTGGAGGTGATAAAGGGAAGCTGAAATCTCTTTACTCATCCATCACATTAATTCCCTTTTAAGACAAGAGATGGTTTCTCTGCCCAGCCAATTTAGCGCCAAGCAAGGTCAGCAGAGTACGGTATCATCTGTGTACTGGAGGCTCACTCACACACGGAACAGGGCAGAATATTCTGTCCTTAGAATCCTCAGGAAATATGAACCTCTAATGTTTCTTCTCTCTTCAAATATAAATAGGTCCTGGTTTTCAAAAATACTGAAAAGGTGAATTCCTCCAAACCTGGTAGTGGAGTAAAGACCATTAATACTACTACCTTTTCAGAGCCAGCAGGAGCTGTGCTCTTAAAGTATTCATTTGTCTATGGCATAAAACATTAAATTCATCTTCACAGAGCTTCTTACCTTGTCTGGAGTTCTGACACTGCACTGGAGAATCGGTGACATCTCCCAGTAATTGGGAAAGCTTCCTTTTTTTGCCTGATGCTGCAGAAATACTTTTTAAAAAACATGTTGCATTACTCATAAGTTTAAATACAGCTATTATAGAATCATAGCAAAAGAACACCCAGGTATCTATGATCCCATTTTAACTGCATTGTCATGCACATTCTGATGCGGGGTGGGGGGGAGATTATTTTTGGCTTTTTAAAAATGAATTTTCCAATTTTTTCCTTCCAAAACATTTTTGTGTTAAAATTTCATATAAATAAAGAAAGTTATATCTTTTAAAAAATTTGCACAGTGTATAAGTGTCAGGGGTTTACTGTTTCCTGACATCTGTATAAAAATCGCAGCTTTTATCTTGAATAATTGTACTGCACTGAGCATGAATGCACATTTGTTCTTGTAAAGTAAACACCAGTAGCAGGTAACATCTTTCCCCTTTACCAGAGAGTGACATTTCAAAAAATGTTCCTTTGTGAAGAGGAAAAAATCTTATTCCAAAGTTTTCATATTACAGAATGTAAACTAGAATATTCTAACAGATGATCACTCCTTCTGAGTGGGGGGGAAAAAATAGGTCAAACTCCAGGTCTCACTCAGGGCCAGTAGGAACTCAAATTAAGGATTCTCCATGTCAACACACTCTTAGTGGCTGTCATGGTTGTATGCTTGCACTAGTAAGCATATTTTACCTGTTAATGTTAGAATACTGGTGTATTTTAAATAATTAAGTATCCACAATACAGTGGTGGGTTAATATGGCAGATGCTATATGAATTCCATTTCACTTGCTTACCTTAAAAAAAATGACAAAAATATAACAATTTTTTTTCTCTCATGTCACCTACTAAAGTACTTACAAGATCTTTATGGACAAATCCTTACAACAGTCAATGCAAAACACGTGAATATTTCTATCATCCAGTTATGAAGCACATCTTGAGCTCTCCTTAGCCTCCCAATGTTTTAAAAATTGAAATCTGTTCTATTTCCAATCCAAACTTCAATTAAGATATTGTAAAGAACCCTCAAACACAAGTGCTTCAAAATTGTCTAAACACTGCCATCCTGTGGAAAACCCTACACCCGCAAGGATTTACAACCAGTTTTAAACCATGTCCTGTACCAGTTCTACCTTTTTTTTTAATCTGTCTCATCCTTTGAATAAAAGCTTTATCATTTACCCAGAAATCTGAGATGCATTAGGCTGAAAGTATGGATGATTAAAACCCAAACAGCTGGAGGATGTAGAATGATTCCAGCGAGTCACAGCATTTTCCGTCTTCAGGCAGCTGCAGCAGCCTTGGGAAGTGGTGTAAGGATGCCCAGTGGCACTGGGGTCAGAGTAAGGCTCCATGAACCTGCAGGGAAGCTTGCTGGGTGCCACAGCTGATGGGCATGGGAGTGGAGGTTGCAGCCCACTGAGCGACGTGGTATCATACCGGGGGGCTGCAGGAAATAAATGGATGAGAACATAAGGACAAGGAAGAAGAGCTGGAGACTTTGCTACAGTCTTAGGAGAAGTTGAATTCATGTCACCTACTCTGTAGCTGTGGTGGAGAACATGATTCTGATCCAGAGTCCGGTGGGGAGTCTGGCAACTTACTTTGCCTAGAGATGAAAAAAAGATTTTAATTTCTACAGTAACAAGACATGCAGGATGACAACAGCCAATGCTGAAAGCAGATGGGGGGCCACCAGGCTTCTGACAAGGGTCTTCAAGAAGCATTGCTCACCTTGTTTGCTGCCACTTCTCACAGGAGCAACATCACTTACACTTCATCAGCCCATCTCCTATGGCCCTCCCACCTCTGCCATGCAGGAAGGCCCCATCCATACCAGTTCTTGCCCAAACCCTGCTTTCACAACCCACTGACTTCGATTGTCCTTTCTTCCATGAGCAGCTCTTCAGTTACCTCTGGGCACACCAGTGACTCTGAATATATAGAGCTCAGAAAGGATTTAAGGCCTATTCTCCCTAATCACAGGTTAAAGATCTGTAGCATCTTTATCAGAAGCCAATTGCTTAAGATCATTGTTTGGCCAAAGTGCTCTCAGTCTCCCTCTGTCAGATGGTACCATTTTAGCACCTTGCTCACCATGAGAGACAGCCCAAGTGCAGAGGGAAGAGGGGGAAACACAGTTTGAAATACAAGCTTCTACAAGCTCATCAAAAAAGTCCAGAAGCTTATTATGGGGTTTCCATGGGCAAAGAGCTGCCTTCATTTTCAGTTCTACATAATCTTCCAGTTCTGCTTGATTTGGAAGAACATAGCAAGGGACCAATAACTAATAGCTTCTATCCCCAAGTCATAAAAGCATTGAAAATATGGAGTACTAACAGGTACATTCCAACAGCCACCTCAAGAAAGCTTCAAAATCCAAACAAACCCAAAAAAACCCCTCCATTCCTCAGGGAAGAGAAGCCATTCATTCATGTTTTAACCCAAACATCATTGCTGACCCATTATTTGTAGTGCTGAGTTTATCAATAAGCAGTAGGAAGGGCTGACCAGGAGGATTGGCAGGCACCTGGGAATCAGGAAGGAAGGAGAAGCACTCAGCTCTAAATTGAGCCTCAGCAAGGATGAGGGCGAAAGGATGTTTCCAAGTGTTTTGGTTTTTTTTTTTTTTCATCTCAATACACATCAATTATCAAAAGTTTGTGTTAACTGGTAACAAAGTAAAAATTTCTTGCACCTGGGCTCTCTTGCTAGTGACAAAGGGTGCTCCTGGTATGCTGACCCATACAGCCCTCACACAGTACCATCATCCCAACACTTCTATGAAAACAACTGTAACTGCACTGTGTCAGAATTAGGCAGAGCTGGGCTGCAGCCTTCTGTGCAGCAACAGAAGCAGGAAGCTCATCTCCCAGTTCACTTGGACTGGAAAGCAGGGCCACCTCCATAGAAGCTCAGGGTAGCTGGCACTCAGGATTGCACAGGAGAAACACCCTTGGCACCTTGTGTAGGGCAAGGTCCCTGCATGGCAGAGCACCTGCAAACCCCTGGTAGAAGCATGACTGAGAGCAGATGCCGAGGCACAGGATGGGAAGGCAGCAATGCCCCGACAGTCATTACAAGGGCTGTGGTCTTGTAATGATCAGAGGAATCTCAGCTGTGACCTAAGAAATTCCATGTGATTGACAGCCATCTCCTTGCCAAATCCCACAGACAAGCAGGAGAGATTTATGTTGTAACATCCCTGCTTAGAGGGGTCATCATGGAAGGCCAAACAACTGAAGTGTGGTCTGTGATTTTTAGCATTAGCTGTTTTATTCTTACACAAACAGGTAAATTTCTGAAACCATGACCTCTCCTGATTCCTTTCTAAAGAACTTCAAGCACACTGCTCTGTACCAGATGTGCCAATCATATTGCCGTGTGGCTTTCCACTGATTTTCAAGTAGAAAGTGAGTATGCAACTAACATTAAGAGCTTTGATCTATTTGTCCAACAATTCAGTCCACTCCCATGCCTGAGATTTGAAAGGTTAATTATTTCCTTTTGGTATATATGTTTGGTTATATTAAATCATATTTGCTAGCAATACTTTATTTTGCTTTTACATCAGACACTGGTAAGGGATTTCTCTCTTCAAGTGAGACCCAGAACTACACCATAGTTTAAGCCAGAACGAGTCCACAGGTAGCTCACAGCAACAACCAGATGTTCCCACACTGTGTAGGAAAACAAAAGGTACTGACAGGGACAGACAGTTTCTAGGAGAAAAAAAGTATTTATGAAGCACAGAGGTAGTAGGGATATATCTCCAAGTTAGAACATTATTGAAACTGATATTATGGGGGTTTGAGGAAAAATGAATAATCTGTAGTTTCAATGATTCTCTATTACAGATACAGTATATCAATTAAATGCCTGCTTAGGAAAGCAACCCTATTTCTCCTTTCACTGATGAAGAGGAAATTATTACTGTAGGAAAAGAGGAAACCACATGGTACTTCATTTGTGATGCTGATGGCCTCTCTGATGCAAGCTGATCTTTAATGGAAATTTCCAGGTGTCCCCAAGACCTTGGTGGTAACAGCACTCTTTTTACTGCACTCTCCATTCAGTATTGTACATGCCAATATGGTGATCTGCATTTGTTCTTCTTTGACATGTTTTGGCAAGCTCCTTTTATGAGATTCTGTTCTGTTTATGCACAAATAATATGCAATACAAACACTTAATAATTTGACTTGTAGAGATTTAATGATTCAGTAAATGTTCTTAATGACTGTACTACTGGTATAAAATTCTGTTCAGCCCCCAAACCCTTATAGCTTCATTGATGGGTTTTTTGCCTGTAAATACTTTGTATCATTCCAACTATCTGACTTACCTAAGCTACATAATAGCATATATATACACATTTATATTTCTGCTGTATTTTGTGTATAAAAGCAAAATAATATTTTAAAGTTGTCATACAGGATTTCAGTAATGTAGTTAACCTAAAGCATGTTTAATGACTCTAAAAACAAACGTTATGGATATTTATATATAACTTCCTCATCATCGTTATTTACTTTTTTAGTGTGGGCAGAGAGAATCAATTCATTATTCATGATTTGGAGCAGGTAGAAGCCTATTTAGCCCAATGTAAGCAAACTTGTATGCTGCTGAGTGTCTAGAATGAAAAATCCCATTTAGTTATTTTTAAAACATCCCCTCCTGCTCTGCTTCTTGGCAAGTGCAACTATCAGTTTTTTAACACTATTTTGCATTGAACAACAGTCGTGTGACCATTGTCTAGATAAAAGATTTGGATTTTAAGTCTTTGATAGACCATAATTTTTCCATTCTTGACCATAAATCTTTGCGCAATACATCCTTTGAATCTGTTAGTCTCAAAAGAGATTAATGGAGAGTTTCTGTCTTGAATTAAGTATTAAGATGAAAACAGTAGCTCTGCTTTCCTCAAACTGTGAGATTTCCATTATTCTCTCAATTTATTATACATTAGTCTCACTTCTATCACTTATTCTGTACCTACACAATAAACTAGCACTTACAGGAATGTTACAGTAACAGCTTTGCATTGAATGTTACAATTAGCTTAACAGTTTTGAATCAACTAAGGCTTCTATGATTTGTTCTGTTGAACAAGATAACAATATTTCCATTACTGTCCCTAACTCATTTTTCCCAAGTTTTCTTACACAGCTTCAATAAACAGTATTAAGAGAGCCACAATCCTCTTGAAACTCAGATTTTATCATGGCACTAATGAAAACAATTCAAGAGATGTGGCTAAGGGAGGAAATACATATTGCTATAATACTTACAAAGTTCCAAATTCTGTGTCACTACTAATGAATTCTTCTAACATGCTTGTATCCACCATGGGATTCTCCAAGGCTCCATGGACATCTTGCCCTAAAATTATAAATAAAAAAGACAGAAATTCTGAGGGAATAATCAATGTTTTATACTAAGTAATGCTGCCCATGCTCCTACAGAAAAGAAAACCAAATCCATCCTGCCTCATGCGTAACAGGTGGATTACACTTCTGGTTTAATCACTCTGGGGAAAAAAACCCATGAGAAATGCAGGGGCAGATGCCAATGACAGGGCAGCACCAGGCCAAGAACAATGCATGCATGGCATTAAGGCTTTAGTAAATTTATCGCAGCAGCAGGATGAAGGACCCCACTCTATAACCGGGAAAAAGGCTTTTGAAGATAATTTTCAACTCTTTTACAGTGGGTCCAAACAGTTTGCTGGGTCGAAGCTCAGACATTTCCTCACACAGTACTGCATGTGAGTTTCTGAAACACCCAATTTAAACATCCACCATCTCAGCTTAAAGAAAGGAGAAATAAAGCTTTAGAAATGTTTAACTGGTGGCTTTTTTTTTATTCTACCAAAAAAAAAAAAAAACCCAGCCCACTAACAAGTTAAAAGTATTAACAAAAAGAAAGGTTCAGTACTTTGCCCTTTGTTGCTTGGTAACTAAAGGCTATAAACAGATTTTATGATTATAAAGTTTCCGGATTTCATGACAACTTTTGTAGAAAGTCAACCAGAAATCTCTCAAAAACTCAGCCAAGCAGACCTACTTTGCAGGCACCACACCCCAGCAGCAAGCCTTCCACACACACAGGAGTGGCCAGGCAGAAAACAAACAAGATAAGGACCTTGACATTAGTGCTTGAGCTGCATGTGGCTCTGTCCCACTTCTACACAAGACAAAATGGACCAGCCCACACTTCCAGAGCTGCATGGCTCAGCCCCCAGTGCCTGACACCAGCCATGTCCCTTCAGCTGTGCGGCAGCAAAGAACACAAAAGGTTAATCACTGCCTTTGAGCAGAGAAGTAACTGCCTTTGGGGCATTTGCTGTCTTCTCACTGTACTGGCTTGCACAGTAAGAAGTCATACCCTAATAAATCTTCAGTTGTTTTCTGATGTCTCTGTCTGATACTGTTCCTTCTTGATCCAGTGTCTAGAAAGAACACAATTGGAAGCAACATCTAAAAATCCACCACCTTGCACAGAATTCCCTCATGTGTCTATCTTAATACATAAATTTACATTGCTAATAAACGTTTCGTGAATTACTTTGTGATCACAGGTTAAACTAGGTATTGTTTACCTATTGCTGCTGCAGGCTTAATTTTTGACTGCCTTTCACTGAGGAACAGCCACTTGCACATATCTCTATTGATAGATGTTTGCATCTCAGTATATTGTATATAAACCTGTTCTCCACACACCAGAGAAGAACAGACTCAATAGGTGAAGTGTACCAACTTGCCTCACCAAAATCGTTAATGTGGAAAATTGTGAAGCACCAACAGAGCACCTAGCAAACCAGCTGGAGTACAGAAGAGCGTGGCTTTCCTTAGCAGCCTTCCTCAAACTTCTTGAATTCTCACCTTTTCAATCTTCACGTCTGAAGGTAGGATAACCCCACCTTGATCCACAAACACTTCTCCTTCTACTAATGTAGTCCACAGGAAAATTATTCAGTCATCTACTTCTTTTACTCACCTGTTCTTCCTGTTCAAATTGCCTAGCCATCATGCAGAATTATATAATTTTATTATTAACATGAGGCCAGAGGTCATATACCAAGTGTTCTTCCTCTACCACAAACCCAAGAACCCTTCATTTGGACCAAGGTTAGAGACAGGCTCTTTTTAATCAAAGAATACAGCTATGAATTGAACAAGGACAAAGCCTTTCAAAATGGGCATCTCATAGTCCAGAGATTAGCTCTGTTGCTAAGTGATGACAACAGCAATATGTAGTATTCCTTCTTAATCTCTCTACTTTGCATGAACAGTTAAATGGGGAGGGGAAGGAAAGAATAAGTAATTCCATGCTAAGAGAAGGAGGAAGCACACCAGGAAGAAGATAGGCCACCACTAATGAATGTTTGTGATGCAGGTGCATGGAAGAGCTGGTATACTTTGCTGCCCTGTCGAACTTCATTCTTTCTTTCTGAATGTACTTTCCAGGTCAGTAGCACCATGTGCTTGCATTGGCATTTGTTTCAATAGAGGAGTTGTTGTTGGATCATATGCAAATTTATTTTAAAAGTTGGTAACTATTTCACAGGCTTTTGATCACAGTTAGTTGCTAATATTTACAGGCAGTATGCAAGCCAGTCACTCAACTGGATGTTAGGTGCTTGCAAGAGCAGAGAACTGTGTATGTGGCAAGAAAAGCCCTGCTGAAAGGCCTCTGTGAACACCTGGCTTCCTGGGCAGAACTGTGTGCCTGGCTAAGGGCACCTGGAGGATACGTGGAGTCAGCAGCCTCAATTATCAGCTCAAACTCAGGGATCTCTGCTCCCAGGGCACACTTCACACCACACTGTGCCTGGGCACCTCAGGGACGAGTCTGCACTGAGTGACACTTTCAACTTTAGTGTCACTGTGCAGGAGTGCCAGCTACCCAACAAGAGAACAAATGTGAAAGGTCAAGGCAGTCCCACGGCTGGGGTTTCACAGAGATGTCTGCAGAACAAAGACTGCAGTCATGGGCTGCATATGATTATGTATTTTTCCCATTTCTTCATAAGCTTGATATTCTGTTGTTCTGTTCCCAGGCCTAAAACCTGTCAGTTCTACCTCTGCCTTCTGTTTCCCTGCCCATTCTAGCCTAGCCTGTCCCTAGCCAGGTGCAGGCCCCAAAGGTATAGTACGAACATCAGCCTCCTAACCTGTCAGCTGCTCTTTGACTGACATCCCCTCCTTTACTCCAGTCACAAGCCTCTCATCACCTGGCTCCTGAGCTTTACTCTATGGTCCTGCAACCAACAGTCTCAATTCCTTTAAAAACCTGCCTTAATTCTCCCAACACTTCCATGTAGTGGCTTATCTGTATCTGCATTTAAATCAGTTGCCTCCTTTTCAGGGGTATCTAAATGCAAAGTGAAGGATGGGGGACAGAGAAATAGTATTGACTAAAAGGCAATACTAAACTGATCATTTTCTGACATTAAAAGAGGATGCCAGGAGGTACCCAGCCAAGACCAGCTATGTATAGAAAGGTTCACGTTAAAACATCAGCTACTCCACACAGGGAACAATTGTTAAATACAGCTTGAGGTATAAAACAGCACATGGAACATGGTCCATGTACAGCAATACCTGCTTGCTGAATGGGCAAATTCATGTTTGCTACAGACCCTTGCAACTTGATGGATATGTTTCTGCTTGAGAATTACTGACTGATTTCCATGTGGAGATACTGTGCCACTAAAACAGGCCTCAGCACTTTATGAGCAACATTATACGGGCTCAGTGGAAAGTTCAGCTGAACCCCATTGACTTACACTAAGCTAAGTATTACTTACAGGGCTTATAGTCCCTTCTTCCATGCTACACGACTCCAAGGACTAACTGCCATTTAAGTTGTTCACAATAGTCCAGTTCACTTTGACTGGAACAGACCTGGTATCATTGACACAGGCTGCAGAGCTATGGACATGGACCCCGGACACATGGCAGCAACAGCCAGGGAAAGGTTAAGGACAAACCACTTGTAGCTGGCAGCACTGCAGCCAACCAGGAGGTATCACAGTCGAGGTTATGCAACTTCAGGAAGACTTGTGACTTCAAGTGGTAAGGAGTGAGCTTGTGTTAAGATAGATGTTTTTTTACCCAAAGTGACATTTTCCAGAGAAGCAAATCTTACTGTCAATATTTTAAATGTCTCATTTCGTCTTTTATTCCTGTATCAATCTCTTATCCTTAAAATGGTATGAAGCACTTCTGGACTTTAAGTATTTCGAGTTTTTAAGGACATGCATGTTCAGTGGCCTAATTTATTTACCAGGAGCTCTAAACTGCATTCCATATAACCCATGCAGGAGCATGAGTACACAGAGAGGTGGTGATTCCACTAAGAGACTTCTTTAGATCGCAGAGAACACTGAGACCAAACACATGCATTTCAGACACTGCAATGTACCTCCTAACAAGAAAAAACAGAACACTGAGTTCAACAGTGTAACTAGGTTGACCTTCCCATCAGGTTTCTCAACCCATTGATAACATCAGCAAGAACCGATTGCTCTGCTGCATACAGGCAGAAATGCTAATTAGGAGTTCTGACCTTCCCTTGACTAACAGGAACTTACTTATTCTAAAATGCAAAATGTTTTAATTATACTCTTTTCAACAGAAACCATAGAAAAAAACCTGCATCAAAGATGAAATCTCTAGTGTGTGAGTGAAATGAAACTGAATAAAAGACAACAACTTCCCCAAAAAAAGCCATGTGGCAAGAGAAAAGCCATTTACTTGAATGAGAAAAAGCCAAAATGAAATTCCAGTCATTCCTAATCTAAGAGGTATATTAACTACTGAAAGAAGTGACCAGTAGGAAAACAATGATCTCACTTTCCTTGAAAAAAAAATCCTGTTTCAGACTGTCCCTTCTCAATATTGCAGATGAGTTTATCTTCCCAACAAGTAGCAAAACAAACATGCACTATAAGGAATTAAAGCAACAGGGTAAATGGGATTTCTTTTGCTCATGAATTTCAAATCATCTTGCAAAGCAGATCTATAAATGAACTTAGCTGCCAGCTAACTGTCTAAGATAGAACAACCACAGCAGAGGCAGAGAGACTCCCTCAGTAGCACTATGCTCCACTTGATGTTGCTGGATTCAGCTTTCCCACAGCCTTTAAAGACAATGTTCTAACACTGCATTGAGTCATTGCAGAGGGCACCAAATCAGCACTAGCAGTTTAGGACTCTTGCTTCTTGAGGTGGTGGTATAAAGGCAACCCACAAACTGTATTGCTAAGTTGCAGAGAGACCATCAGTCAGAGCTGGCTTTGCATTTCATAAATGTAATCCCTACTTGAAAAGACAGCAATCACGACTTCAGTTCAGCTTGCTCCCTGTCAAGACTTACCTATGGTATAACAGCAAGAGGAGCCTACCCTGTGCTGCATGAGTGCTTACTGCCTGTAGCTTTCACATGAATCTGTGTCCAGCATCTCTGCACACCACATGCCATTAGCAGACTTCTGTCACATTCTGGTGTGACAAAGCAGAACCACACATTACTAAAGGGACATGATATACCAAGATGTTTCATTTTCCCTGCAATTAAATAGAATCAACTAGACTTCTTCCTCTCACACTGGCACAGACTAAAAAGCTACCTTCCAAAAAGAGTTAACCTATTATAGAATTAAAAATAGTAATTCTAGTTAAAGAGCTCATATAGACAAAATCTCTGCAGTATCTTCTACCATCACAGTATCATTGTCACAAAAGCCAACAGAAACTAGTGCATACTCCCTGAAAAGTCATGTTTTCCAAGCAGGTTCCTAAAAAAATTCGAGATTTATATAATTCACATCCACCTTATTTTAACAGCTATGCAATATAGTAGTTGAACAAACAGCCTAATAAAAACAAATATGTTGCTGAAAGCAAACCTAAGAAAGTTTATTAGCTTTTCATCTCCATAACTTAATTTAAGGAACATGGTACAAATTTTCTAACATCTATAAAAACACAGTTGCTGGCTAGCAGCCCTAGATCATGGCTCATTGACTCAAAGTTCTTGGCTTAAATATATTTTCTTGATCAATGCTGGAGTATCTTCAGTTTTCTAGTTTGAAATAATACAATTACCACCTGTCACTAAGGCCAACAGAGGGCAGGGGAAAAAACTAAAATCACTACAGAAAGGTAAAGTTTGCTTTGAAATCAGTATCACATGAATACCTGTACAGGTATTAGAAGAAAAACAAATACAGATAAAGCAGTTTAGAATAGAAAGGTTAATGTATCTAATAAATAAATAGAGGCAAAGCACAATCTGAAGAAAACACTTGGTAAAAAATAAAAAGCCTTTGAACAGCCATTTTTGACCACATTATAGCAAGGCCTAAGAAATGCTATCATGGAATCTATTAGAAAATAAATTGTGTAGTAAGTCAGGAAATTAATTAATTAATGTATTGTGCTGGAATAGAAAACATCATGGGGAAAACAGAATGACAGATGATCCCAGGAAAAGGCCAAAAATACCCAAGTTTACCTTTTCAGTAGGATCCTGAGAATATTGCCACAACTACCATTTTACCAACTACAGTCAGGCCATTTCAGAAGAATACTACTAGAAAGAAAACTCTCTTTAACCTGACATGCTGATTGAGCAGAGCGCTCATGAAAATCACAAAGATTTCAGAAGTGACAAATTGAAAGGAGACCTTATTCACTACCCAGATTTTTTGCAAGGCATTTACCATGGCAGTACTGCAGGCTCTGCTGGGTCCACCTTTCCTTTGGTCTTCTGGCCAGAGTACAAAAAAGCTCTGCAGCTCATCTGTACCATTTGTACTATTTAATTTCATTCTGGTACTGCCTGACGCTACATCTTTCCGTAAACAGAGCTTTGGGTTTCAGGGCTCTTCTTCCTCCTTCCTTCCTCAATTACCCCTAAAAAATTACTATGTTTTTGCTGCCACCAAATATTTTTAAGATTTTCTCTTGAAACTCGACTTACCTTCAAAGAACTGCTGTAAGGCCTCATTTTCTCCCACCACATCCATGAAAAGCCAGTAGAAGTGTTTTGCTTTCCTACTACTTGACAGTTCCCAATGAGAAAAATGCACTCTCTCTCTTCCAGATGATTACAAACGTGCCAAACAACACTTCATGTTTTTGTCAGAAGTTTCAATGACTTTGTCCCAGCTGGCTTCATTCCTCCATAGCTACAGCCAGGGTTATACCTTAGGCTGTACATAAAGAACTTCAATTACACAAAGGAAAATCTGACAAGGCTTTTGAGGCAAGATGAAGGTGATGTGTGTTCTATCCAGTCAGTAAGTTTAATGTTCGTATTTCAAGGACCTTTGATCCCAGTACTAACCATAATTACACATGCGCAAAAAATGCAGCAATAAAAATTCCTTATCTTGTCTTTGTACTTTCACACAGGTCATGTAATTAATACTACTGAAGAAGCAAAGAGTAATCAAAAATCCAGAGGCAAAGCAATCACCAGCAGGGAAGTAGAACTTCTAAATTGTTGCTATTTTTAACAAAAACAGGTCATTCTGTAATTTAACTATCTAAGGTAACACTGAAAAACATATGGGAAAGCTGAACACTGAACAAAGCTCTTTGTTCTTGCTAGCAGCAAATCCTATTTTGTATTCCTTATTTCACTTTCTCTGAGTTCATCTTTAAACACTGGAAGTGGCCCATTCTGTCACCCTTAAGCAAACAGGAGAAAAATATTCAGGCTTTGAGTAGGCATCTGAAAGAGGCATTTTGTTATGAACAAAGTTTCAGTGAAGTCAATTCTGGAATTAGGCTGTTTTCTGAAGTAATTGCAATCACCAGACAAGCAGCTGTTGTGCAATTTTTATAAGCCCTGAGCACTCACAGTGACACAGGTTTTTCATTATAAACAGTTCATATTAAAATATAGAAAAGAATTTCAGAATAAGGACTTGAAGACACAAGCAAGCAAGTCAGCATTTACAAGATGTTGATGTAATTGAGCCAAGTAGTCATTACCAACATCTTCATCACCTCTAGTACAACAAAACCACTTCAGCAGAATACATTTTAAGTACTACCACGTACAGAAAGGACCCTTCTCTCTTCTTGAATGAGCAACAGGATTTTATTGTTGTACAGGATATTAAGTCAGAATAGTAACAGCTACCGGCTACCATTTGCCTACTGCTAGCTAATCATGGAGACAGTTGTATCTCATTATGTAAACTCAGGATTAACAATCATTTAGGAAGCATTTATGAGCCTAACATAAAACATAATACCAACAAACACAGCTTTCCTTCTCAGAGTAAAAGCAGATTTCCTCAGCCTTACTGAAAGAATAAACAACCCTTTATCACTTTATGTTAGAATTTTTTCAGGTTTCTCCAAAAGCGAAGAGCACCCAAGCAGAAAAGTTGGATAAAAATATTCCTTCAGTACTGAAATTGCCCAGGTTGGACATATACACTCCATTACTAGTAAAATGCTTAAGTTTAGCTGTTTGTTTTAATCTTAACTTTGAAATGTCCAATCAAAGCCAACAATTGCAAAGTGTTTTCAGGCACATACAAGCAACAAATAGGGCATTAAATTTCACTGCTCATTCTGTTTACTCTTGTGAAAATGGAGAACATTCCCGTAAGACAGTGATGAATAGTGTTGGTTTTGCTCAGCATCAAAAAAATCCGTACTCACCAAGATGCTTCTTGTTAAAAAACCAACTATATAAACACACCTTGTAATATTTGTCTGTTTACTTGCCAATGTTTTAATCTTACGTGCAATTGATCAATGGCTGTCAGGATCGAGATCTAATGTTTTTCCAAAAGGGCAAGTCTAGTACATACCCACAACCATGTTCCTGTAACCTCATCAGCTGTCTGCTTTCAGCTTAGACAATGCCCAGGAAAAGATGGACCGCCTGAACTTCAAGTGCCAAAGTAACACTTTTAAAAAAGTGTATTTAAGAGGCCATGATACTTTTTTGGACTGTCTGACATAATCTGCACATGTGGGGGGAAAAAAAAAAAGTACCGTTATATAGAAATTATCATCAGCATGTTAAAGAAATCACATAATGGAAATTTCCCGCTTTCAAGGACAGCTGTGGGAAAAATTATGTATAAAACACTGGACACTGGAAATTCCTAAAAAGCAGGATTAAAAAAAATTATTTAAAGGAATGAAAAAAAATAACGGAAGAAAATTGGAGGGAAAGAGGAAGTTTTCAGCAGTCAGATAGGGGGCAGGACAGCTTTCTAACCAAAGAGTCAACAATTTAATTTTATTGTTCCTTGATATTTGAAAAGCAACCTACTTTAAAGAGAAGATACTCAGGTCTATTATGCTGTTACTCTTCACTGTATGTTTCTTTTCTTACATATTTTTAAAAATAAAAGTATAGGAAAGTAGCACTTCAAAGAATTCCAAGTTCTCCTAGCTGTTAACTGTATTGGCGTACATGCATAGAGAGCTACATACATGTATCTAAACATTACAATGAAGAACATGTCATGCATTTATTCCTTCTTCATTAAATCAACTCATTTTTACATTTTGGAATGTTTTACTGGGGAGGTTCACATCATTCTGCATCACAAAGAACAGAAGACAGAGGCTGTTTCAGATTAACACTTTAATTAGGATTTTTATTTTTAAATGTAAATTACAATCACTAATACACTTGCAATTGCTTACCACATTTGTTCAACTAAATATTATATGTATGCATATACAGCATAGGTCAGTTTAAAACAATCACAGTACTTCTTAGTGCCACCTGCAAACGGAAAAAGATCTTGGACCCACACTTCGTGGAAATAAATATCAAGTGACAAAAAAAGATTCAGCAATTTCAGTTATGTATATTCAATAAAGTTCATGCATGTGCAAGAGTAAAAAGATTTAGAGCTCTTCCTTGTAATAGCCAAGTTTTGCTAGTGACATCTCTCGTCTCAGCTGCATAACTTCCCAGAACATCTGATCCACTAAAAAAAGACATAAATATCATTAAACATACCAAAGTCATATTTTATTTCAACTCATGTATTCAGGCTATTTCGCGCTACATGAGTTTATGAGAATTTCATAACAAACATTTGGTAAAACCAGAATTAGTACGTGTAAGGGTTAATCGTGCTTTGACAAAATTTATTCAAATATATATTCTAAAAATTCTGGCAGTCCTATTAAAAAAATCCCTCAAATTTTATTTTCTTTCTAAAATGGAGCAAAAAAATACATCAGTACTTCTTATCAGCTTCAATTAATTACAGTGCCTCATTTTAATTGCCCCGTAAATCTTCTGTAAAATTAAGTAACTACAAAAAACCCCAAACTTGAATAAGAATTGCTTCCTCAAAGAATCTGTAATGTTGTTACAATTGTTCCATTTATCATCCTTCTTCCTCCCTCTTTTCCTACAGTAATCCACCAGCAATAATAAGCTGAGTAGGAAACACCATTTTTAATTATTTCATCTGTATTTTCCTAAACCCAACCAGCCTACCACATACCGTCACCTCCTAGATCCACAGTAATACAAATCAAAATTATTGAGTATATAATTATTCAAGACAAAAATAATTTCCTTGCAGTCAAGACCCTGATGTAGAATGTCTACTAATATAATTAACCTGAACAACAAGTATAAAGTCTTCCTGACCATATTTCAAAAATCACTTTGTAGAAGTGAGGTCTGTCTCAAACTTCTGTGGCACAATCATAGAAATGCACACAGCACATTATGCAGACAATGATCATTCTACATTCTTGTGAAAGTATTGTTGAAATACTTACATAAAGCTACAAATGCAAATTCTATATTTTAGTAGTAAAGATGACAATTGAGCTGGAACAACAAATTCATTTTTTTTCTGAACTACTCATCAAGAATAAATCAAGCTGATAATGTTGAAAATATTTCATTATTTGATGTAAAAAAATAGTAACTTTTTTACCTCAATAGCAAAGGAAACAATTGAAACTTCATAGGCCCTCTTGGTCAAAGGAAAAGCCTTTTAACTATAAACCATAATAAAATTTAAAGAACATATTTTCAAGATCTTTAGCAGTGCTAGTCAATCAGTAAAAATTACCACCATTTGAAGGTTTTATTAAACATAATTTAGTGTATGAAACAGATGAATTTCTAGTGAATTCCAAGAGCCTTTGAGAGGGAAAATTAACAGCATTATTTTTTGTAAGGAACAGTTTAGCACCTCAGGAGTACTTCAGATTAAAGATGGAAACAAAATACTTGGATGTAGCTTGTGAAATTTAAAAACATCAGAACAGATGACTAGAGGCGAGGTAGCCGAGTAGGGCTAATTGTAGGCAATGCTTGATGAAGCAAATCCACAGAAACTCAAAAACTGGAATAATGAAATGCACAGACATCCAGAAACATTACAATGATGGTTTATTCTACTTTCAAAAATGCAACTGAGCTCAAAGATTCATTCACAGTGAATGTGAATTTTTTTAATTAACTATTGACAAAGGGCTAATGACACATTTTGTATTTGTGCCCAGTATATCCAGGAGCCCAAGTGATAAGGCTTGTTTAAAAAAAGTCTTGTACTGAAGGCTGTTTGGCAATACTCTTTGACCTGAACAGGAAATACAATTAAATCAATTGTGTTCAGTTTAAACACACTCATATCATCTTCACTTTCTTTTATCGTGATAAACAGGTAAAATGGTCCTGAAAACAGAGATGAATAACTAAAACTCCAACATGCAGTATATGTTTACATTCCAGAATTAGGGCTAGGTGTACAGTGCACACATTTTCACAAACTTCTTTAAAATACCTTTTTCAATATGTCTGCATAAAACAGGCAGTTGTTGGATTATGGTATTCTGACAAGAACAAAGCAGCTGGGCAACAATGGTAAACAAAACACCAAAAAAACACACAGCCTGAAGCAATGGCAGTGAAAAACACATTTCTGTTTTGGGGTGGAGAGTAATCAAGCCTTACATTTATAACCATAGCCCTAATCAAGAGATGTTGCCATGCTACTGCAATGACCTCTCAGCTGCACTCAGATGAATTATTACGGTACACAGGTTTTATGTATATAGAATGCGTTTCCTGTTTACTTTTTATGATTGAACTCAAAATACTGTTACTCTTGCCAGCTCACCCTGAAAAAGGTCTGACAAGAATGACTCTCAATTCTCAATGCACAAAATGAGAAGAGACACCAACACACTCAGCAAAAGCAAAAATGGCCCAGATCAAACTGAAGTTTTTGGTCTACAATATCTCAATATTCTGTGAAAGAGACTGATTTTTTATCTCTGTGTGGAAAAGCTGCGACTAACTCCTCATTACAGATTTTTCAATACATTTCTTACTGAGTACTGTAAGGGGTTTTCAGATGGACTAAAAAGCAATGTGTCTTATGTTGTTGTTTAAAAAAAAAAACACCAAGCCTTTTAGTGGAGAGGGATCTATTTCCCAAAATTATGATTACAAGCTGATAGCTTTCTTGTTAACTGTGAGGTCACAGCTATTGGGCATAGAGAAGCAACTTCTAGGCACAGGCACTATGTAAATTTCTCTTTATATATGCCAAGCATAATTTCCTACTCACCATCTTGCTGCTTCAACAGTCCTTGCTGAATGTATCGAATATATGTAAAGAAGTTACACACAGAGGTAATCTAAACTCATACAAAAATAATGGTGGTGGTTAATATAATTTTGTATAACAGCATGGGAAAAAAACCTAAATAACTACGATGCAAAAATGAAATTACAGTAAATTTACTTACCCTGTAACGACAAAAAGGAGAGATGTAATAATAACTGCTTGAATCTCCCAATTTGATTCTATGCTTGCATGACTTACTTTGTCCACTGAGAGCACATTTCCTACAAATATAAAGATCACATGATTTAATAACCAAATCTGACAATAATGTCTAAACACCTGCGGTTTATGGTGTTAATGTAACTGCTTCATACTGGCAGATACACGAGTCTCTACCTTCATTTTACAAGTTGCAATTATTACATTATGTTGCCAATTATTTTAGTTCCACAAGGACTAATTTCATTTCAATACTGGTGCATTTTTAATTGTCTTTTTGAATTTTAAAAGTTTCTTTAGCTCTAGGCATGTACTTCCCATATTCACTAATTCAAGGTTGGCTTGACAGCTCTGGAGCAGTGGGATTTCTTCAATTAACTCTTGATATGTGAAATAAGATTTAAATTACGAGTTAATGTCAACATTTAAACAGACTTCTTAAAAAATCCTCTTGATACTGTATTTCATCATAGAAAATATGAGCCCTACAGAAGAGCAGTCAATTCTCTGAAGCTTCTCTTAGATGTGTTCTGAGGCCAGCTTTGCATTTATGCCCAAATTGAGATGGTATTTTATATTCAGAGTATAAAATAATTTGGGACAAAGGAAAACAAGCTGTGTAGCAATAATTCTTTCTGTTACCATTAAAAAAGTTATGGTAAAATATTTACTTCTGGTATATTGCAACTACGCAGCATTTAGGAAAAGTCAGTAGTCACCACAAATTCTTCCCAAAAAACAACTTAGGAAAAGACAATGAATTTGAAAAATGTGGAGAATTTGATTTATTCTGTATAACAGCAACTCAGATGAACGAGGTTGTCATGGCAACCACTGTTCCACTAATTTTAAAAGCTGCTGGCTCTTCTCCCTCCCATTCCTACCTCATGAAATTAAGGAGTCTAAGAACAAGCAGCCTTTCAAAAATGAAACAAAAATAACTAAGCTTCTGTAGTTTCAAACAGTGGCTCAAACGCCCTTTTAAATAGCCTGCAGTAGGACCACAGAACCATGTAAGACAAAAGGAAATTGAAGTGTGCATTTTTCCACAGCAATTTATGAGGACTGACAGCAGTGCATTGATACAAGAAATCCTGTAGCAGTTGAAGCAAGCCAATCACAGTTTCAGTCTAGCTTTTATCACAAGACCAACTTTCAATGCTAGGAAAATAAACCCTTTTTTCCTCCTGGCTACATAATTACCCTCTGTTGTCTTCCATCACACAGGGTTAAGTGCTCACATGGTGGTTACTCCTCATTACTCAGCTCGGCGCTGTATGGCACACATGCTGCTTAGCGCTTTGTTCCCCATGGGCACAATTATTTGAATCTTGTGGGGAAACCTGGCTGTCTCCTGCTAAGGCAACACTTACTGCACTCCATCACAGGCACCATTCAGTAACTTCTGTATATCCAGAACCTTTCTTTACTCCCACCATGGCTCTCCACCCTCCACTCCTTACTTGGCTATTGGGCTATACTACCTTATATACATCTGTTCCCCCAAGTAATTGTACAACAAAATAATATTTTAAAAAATTACCCTAGTTTTTGTTATTATTTATTAGTTTGTCTATAGTAGGTAAGAAGATGTTTCAGTAAAAGCTGAATCATCCCAGGGTGATGAAGGAGCTGGCAGAAGAGCTTGCCAAACCGTTCTCCATCATCTTCCAACAGTCCTGGCTCTCTGGGGAGGTCCCAGATGATTGGAGGTTGGCGAATGTCACCCCAATCCACAAAAAGGGCTGCAAGCAGGACCCTGGCAACTACAGGCCTGTCAGCCTGACCTCTGCGCCTGGCAGGGTTATGGAGCAGTTCATCCTGAGTGCAATCACACAGCACCTTCAGGGTGGACAAGGGATTAGACCCAGCCAGCATGGCTTTAGGAGGGGCAGGTCCTGTCTGATCAACCTGATCTCTTTCTACGATCAGGTGACCCACCTGGTGGATGAGGGGAAGGCTGTGGATGTGGTCTATCTGGACTTCAGCAAGGCCTTTGATACTGTCTCCCATAATATACTCCTGAAAAAGCTGGTAGCCCATGGCCTGGACAAGTGTACCCTCTCCTGGATTAAGAGCTGGCTGGAGGGTCAGGCCCAGAGAGTGCTGGTGAACGGAGCTGCATCCAGCTGGCGGCCAGTCACCAGTGGTGTTCCCCAGGGGTCTGTATTGGGTC
This sequence comes from Pithys albifrons albifrons, assembly GCF_047495875.1. NCBI lineage: Eukaryota > Metazoa > Chordata > Aves > Passeriformes > Thamnophilidae > Pithys > Pithys albifrons. The sequence continues at coordinate 65,812,069 of NC_092460.1, forward strand.
CAGTCCTGTTTAACATCTTTATTGATGATTTAGATGAGGGGATTGAGTTCATCATCAGCAAATTTGCTGATGACACCAAGTTGGGAGGGAGTGTCGACCTGCTGGAAGGCAGGAGGGCTCTGCAGAGGGATCTGGATAGACTTGAGAGATGGGCTGATTCCAATGGGATGAAGTTCAACAAGGCCAAGTGCCGGGTCCTGCACTTTGGCCACAACAACCCCCTGCAGCGCTACAGGCTGGGCACAGAGTGGCTGGAGAGCAGCCAGGCAGAAAAGGACCTTGGGGTACTAATTGACAGGAAGCTCAACATGAGCCAACAGTGTGCCCAGGTGGCCAAGAAGGCCAATGGGATCCTGGCCTGTATCAAAAATAGCGTGACCAGCAGGACCAGGGAAGTGATCCTTCCCCTGTACTCTGTGTTGGTGAGGCCACACCTTGAGTACTGTGTTCAGTTCTGGGCCCCTCAGTTCAGAAAGGATATTGAGGTGCTGGAGCGGGTCCAGAGAAGAGCAACAAGGCTGATGAAGGGACTGGAGCACAAGTCCTATGGGGAGAGGCTGAGGGAGCTGGGGTTGTTTAGCCTGGAGAAGAGGAGGCTCAGAGGTGACCTCATCACTGTCTAGAACTACCTGAAGGGAAGTTATAGCCAGGTGGGGGCTGGTGTCTTCTCCCAGGCACTCAGCAATAGGACAAGGGGACACGGGCTTAAGCTCTGCCAGGGGAAATTTAAGTTGGATATCAGAAAAAAATTCTTTACAGAGAGAGTAATCAGGCATTGGAATGGGCTGCCCGGAGAGGTGGTGGATTCACCATTCGTAGAGATTTTTAAACACAGATTGAACGTGGCGCTGGGTGCCATGATCTAGTAAATGGACTAGAGTTGGACCAAGGGTTGGACTCGATGATCTCCGAGGTCTTTTCCAACCCAATCGATTCTGTGATTCTATGCACTGTATAAAAATAAAAGCCTGAAACTGCTACTCTGATTCAGTGTTTCCCATTCAATGCCAGTGATTACACATAAGGCAAAGCACATCTGCTGTCAAATTACACTAAAATACTGCACATTCCTTACATATTGCTTATCTACAAGCAACACCACAGAAGTTCTTATTGATACACAGCTATTGTAAAACTGAGAAAGGAATATGCCTGACCTTTTGATACACCTAAAAAAAGTAAAATACAATCCATGCATTGCCATCTCCAGCTGTTAATCTGTATCTAGTCAATTATTTAAGGATTTCGTAAGCTCTAATTAAAAAATTATCCTACCCTGGAGAAAACAGGTTAAAAATATGAAGAAGTTTCTCAATGATGCAATTGAGTCTCCTGTCTAAGTATTTCATCATGTCAAGATATAGGGAAGTTGCTTGAACAACGACTTTAAATCAATTTGCCAATTGCTCTTTAATGACACACGACAGCCAGTTGTCCAGATTCTCTACTGCACTCATGGAACACAGCTCACAGCTGTCTTCAGGATCTTGGACATGAATTCACCACCCCTTGAGTAGCTCCGTTATTGGTGTGGGCCCTTTTGATGAAGGGCTGTTACAGTTCAATAAGTGTGTTTTCTAGTGACAGGAGTTAAGTTGAGGAATATACGAATGCTAGAGTTTTGCAGACTAGAAAAGATCAAAGACTAAATCGGAAAATACAATTTTCATTTTATACAGCTTCTTTGAGGAGAAAGTAAATAATTTTGAGATATGTTAATTGTAGTTTCTCTTCCACTCAAAAACAGAGGAAAAACAAGTAATAAAAAGTAATAGCAATGATAAAGAAAGAAATCTTAGAGAGTCAGATGAAAAAATTTTCATGCAAGTTTTCTACCAAAATTGAGCTCTCAAATCAAATATTAGAGTGAATTGTTAACTTGTCCAAAAGATCTCCAACAGAAAAGTCACATCTTTCTCAAGATTTGGAAGGCTCCAGATTAACACTGACCTTGCTTGCTTACTCTGAGATATGCTAAAGCACACTACACATCCCTTTCTTCTTCACATTTATCAAAGCCTCAGTGCCTCAGGCGAGTCCCTCCCATCTAACTTCAACATCTGCATCAGTGCCTGACAAGTCTTGCTTCAGATTCCTCTAGGACCATTCAAGAATTTCTAAAACAACCTTCCTGTCATTCAAGCATACTTTCTACTTTAGGTTCAAAAACCCATTCATCTTCATTCCTACTTCATTACATTCCTCCTACTCAGATTCAGAGGATTTACTCTATGTATCTCCGTCAAATCCCTCAGATACCTTTCTAAGCATCCTTCATATGTCCTAAATTTCTTATGGCACAAACATTCCAGTTGTCAGATATTCGAGTATGCACTACTTCAACACCTATTTCTTTCATGAAGCTGAGTTCAAAAGCATCTGGTTTAAGTATCAGGATGGACTCTTCCAAAAGGTGAATGCCACTTTGGGGGTCAATGCATCATTTAAGTGAAGTACACAGCTCCCCTCAAAAGGCAAGGTTTGTCCTATATTAGTCTCTTTTAAAGTTTTATTAGTTGCTTACTTTTCCTTAAGATTTTTAACAACCGTCCGTGAAGTCTTAGATTTTAGGAAATTAAACGTAGGATACACAAATCTGACTGAGCTAATCAGTTGACAAGAGTTTTCATAAGCCAAAAGATATCTCACATAAGCCAAGATTACCCCTCTGTGTAAGCTTAACCTACTTTGGTCCCCCACATTCAACTGCAGAAGCTTTCACAAATCGAACGGGTTGCAAGCCAACAGGTTCAATGCTCAGAGTGTTGTTTTCAACAGCTTCCAAAACAGCTGAGGCCAACTACAAGAGAAATTTAGAAAGCAGTTAAAAACAGCTCTTTATCCACTGCCTCAAAGCAGTGACACATTTCTTCTTCTGGAAAGTTAAGAACATGGGGAAAAAAATCAACTAACCAAACAGAAATTCTATTACAAATGAGATTTTGCTTTCATTGTTGAGCCTATTTCCAGGCTCCTGCTTAAATTCTGCCCTCCAAATAACCCTGCCTTCCCTGAGGCAAGTTAACTTCCTTTACAGACAGGAATGTAGTCAAGCATGTTTAAAATGCTAACAGTGTTTTCAGCCATTCCTCATATGCCCAAATAGCACATATATTTGTACATGCTGTGTTCTTATCAGAGACTGAATACGGTATAAACTTAATTTTAAAAAATTGGTCTAATTTTGTGTTTTATGATAAATACAAAATTATGCAGCATGTTTCTTTATCTTGAATAAAACAAGTAAACATGCCACTTTTTAAGCCACAGATAGCTTTAGAAAGGTTTTCCAACACATAAGACTGAACAATATACAGAAAAGCCAACATAACACACAGAACAGGCAGTTGCAACTGTCAAACAACTGTTGAGTTAAAACAAAGTGCAACTTTGCTCAGGTTTTTTTATGTTAATTCTTTATAAACACAGAATCATAAGACACTAGAAATGTGATCGCTTTGCTTGATTTTGGACTAAACATTTGTCCAAGACCACTGTTTCAATAGCCATTACTTGATTAAAAAAAGGTGCAATTTATGTTATTAATGAAATAATTTTGTGCCAAGGTTCTTTCCTATTGAGTAATAAAGATATTTTTCCTATTGTAGTTTGAGTATTTTAAAACCAGATCATTACTATTCAAGTAGTTAATGTGAAATCCTCCTTCTCTGCCATTTCTCAAGAGCAAAACACAACACACATACACACAAGAGGCCACTGAGAGTTACCCACTCAGATAACTACATTTCCAATTATTAATCAAACAATAAATTGTACATGTATTGTGTTTTTAAGTGCACATTAGCCTATCAATAGTCAGGAGAAAACAGAAGTCTGTCACTATACACAGCATCTGAACACAACAAAAGATGTAACTGACAAGTGCCAGAAGCCTCATTCTTCCCTTAAGAGGCAATATAAATCTACAGTAATTATATTACCACTGAAGCACAAAACCCCAAAATTAAATTGCTGGGAAAAACAACAGAATGGCCTACTTACACATACTGCAGAAGCAATTTAATTCCTGTAGTAACCAAGTAAACTTCTTAGTGGGAATGGTTCATATTAGCGTGTACACCAACCATAAACTGGTATACAGTTAACAAAAGACTGTGCATGACCATGGCCAGCAAGTAACCATAGATTAAAAGCATGGGAAAAGAACATAACACCTTCTGAAAACAACAGATTAAAATTATGAAGAAAATTCAGGATTTTTCTATGCAAGGTGTTTAATATTATTGGAAAAAATATCAATACTTAGGTCTTGAAAATTTCTTATTATTATTTTAACAAAGATCTAAGAATACACTCTTTTTTACTGACTGATATCACAACTATAGCCTGTAAATGCTGCTTAAAAAAAACTAACAAAGTAAAGCAGTTGGAGCTGCAATCCTAAGACAGGTAAAATTCCAGTCTTTCCTCTGTATGGGAGAACATGTGGGAATAGCACAAGAGAAAAGTCTCACAAGTCAATTCCTCTAAAACCGTATTTTTAAACTGCCCGTTTTGAATAATAAATATCAAAGTCTAATTCTTCTAACTCAAACCTCTCTTAAAGAAAACTTCCAGACTTGCTTGCAGCCTGCTTTTTAACTGACCTGAGAGAAGACTGGCCCACAGAATTAAATGTATTGGTGTCTACTGCCCCCTATATAAACAAGAGACATTAACAGGACACTATAAAATGGTCCATACTGCCGACTGAACTTTAGCACTTCACTGGAAACTGTCACATGCTAATGAAATGAAAATGGTTAAACTTAATACTGAAAACAATTTAATAGTCTATTGGCTTCTTGTAATACATTCATTAAGGGGAAAGCATCAGTGCCCACATTTAGACCATTTCCATTACCTCACTTTTGGAGAAGGTTAAACATGGAAAAATATCTTCCCGATAAATTTTGTCCAAGAAAGGACATGTTCTGTCCATAGTAGGCTCGTCCTTCCAAGATCTGAATTCATTGTACAAAGATAGGTCAGCCTAGAACACACACACAAAGATTTGCATGTTTTAGTACTGCAATTATCACACTACTGTCCAGCATTTGCAAATATCCACAGGTAAATAATGAGCATTAAAACACTTTCCACTGCACTGTGAAAGGATGCTGTTGTGGTACAGCTATGAAGACCTTCTTAAACACACTTTCCTAAGATTGCAAATATAAGCAAATCAAAACAAATAATTTTCAGGACACAGAGATAATTCATTTACTGTTCACCACTACACAAAGGACAGCTAATCAATTCTCCCCCATTTCCTAAGCTTCCAGGATAACTTTGAAAATGTAACTGATAGTTAAAAAAAAACCCCAAAACTAGCTTCCTTCTGGATGCATCTTCATTACAGTATTTTAGTCCACCTCCATTTCTCTGAGTTACAGAACAGTGAAGAAATTCAAAGAAAATTACTGCAATCCTAGACATCTTACATGTTCACCTGGCATCTGACTGTAACACACTGCTATCCAAACACTAAAAGAAAATAGAGTAACACACTAAATACACTAACAGAAGAAAACACAAGTCAATGTACAAATCAATTAAAAGTATACTGTCCTTCTTAATTTTTCATCTTTATGCCCAAACTCTCTCCTTTACCACCCCACAATAAAGGCAAAAATATTCACTGGGAATGATTTATTAGCCTGCTCCCCTACAGCTCCTCTAGTCAAAGACGAAATGCTAAAACAACCCATTAACTCATGCTAGGAGTAACCATGCTCAGTGTTATAACAAAATAATTTTACCTGCTTTGAAAACACCTTGTTTTGTCATCTCCACACCGAGAACAGTTAACAGTAGGAAGGCACCTATCCAGTCTGGTGTTTCAGTGATCAGTACTAGGCCATTATTGAAAATCTACATTCACATTATGGGACAGCCTGTCCCCTGGGCTGACTACCCACCAACAGCCAGAGCACACAGAGGTGCTCCCGGAACACATCACCTGCTTCATGGGCTCCAGGACACAAACCAAGCAGAGTGAGGATAAGTGCTTCTGACACATGCTCTAATCCAACATAAAATACTATTACCAGTCCCCAGTGGGATATGCCACACCATTCTGCTCCCCAAATACACCACCATCCTCAAATTGGTTTTGACATTCTGCTTCAGCACCTTTTCCCCTTCAACTGGTTAAATCCTTTTCTTGTACTATAACAGATCAGGATTTGAATTTTAAATTTTGTACTATTAAAAACAAATAGTACAGATAAGAGAATGAAAGAAGGAAAATGATGTATGCTAAAAACTGACTTTTAATGCTATTAAAAAGATCAGTATGCTGTTTTGAATCAACCTCATTGAGTCTTTTGTTCTTTGCCCATGCATTACCCCTCTCCTCTGAGTTCCCAGCATTTCGTCATTCTTTTACACATATGTTTTGCAGAGGTTTTTTTGTCATTTTCAGGGGTTTTTGGCTTAAGGGGTTTTTTTGCCTTGAAAGGTAACTTGCAAAAATCAGACTGCAAAATTTGTTTTTCAATAGAGTTACTTGCTTTATACTCAGGTACAATCAGGAATAACTATCTTAATTAGCCTAGCTCCTAAATGTTGTGGTTGCTAAGCCACCAACCTCACTGTACAAATAAAATTGAATAGACATACCTTGCTCCCTTTAGAAACATTTCCCGTACCTTAAAACCTATCTTAGGTCTGGCTTTAAAATGAACACACTCAAGAGATATCAGCAGAAAAACATCTATTTTTGATTTATACTATAGGATTCTAAAAATAAAGATGCACTTCTTATTAACTTGGTTATTTTCTAGATTAAATTCAATTTGAACCCAAACATACAGTTTATAAAGAAGTTGCCTTGAAAATACTGTTCAGTGAGCACAGTTTGATGCTCTTCCTTTCCAAGCTACAATGTGATACGCATGTATACAATGTGACACACGTGTAGCTCCTCCCTGCCCTTACTTATATTTACACTAGATCACAGTTTTGATTACCACAAATTAAATATACAGACAAATGCAATAATAATTATAGTTAAATTTTTAATACTTTTATTTATAGTAAAATAACAACATAAGTGAAACATTTCAAGCTCTTCCAGCAGCACTGATGCACTTACCGGCATTTAAAGTGAGTGGATGCTGCCTGTCTGCCCAAGAGCCAGGCAGCTACTCAGCTTATCTCAATCTTTTTAATTTGTAAATTAATTTGACAAGTCTATTTATCCCAGAAGTTACTACCATATGATAGGAAATATTTCTCTGGGATGTTGGGCACCCTTCCAGCTTCACTGCAATTTAGGGTGGACAGGCAGCCACTCTTGACTCTGTCGACATTCCACAAAGAAACCTGAGAGTTGACATGTGTTTAAACCCAGCCCCATCCAACACCTCCAAAGGCAAAGCTCTAGGTAGCAGACTCTCCATAAGGGTCCAAAGATACATTCCCCACACCAAAAGACTAATACATAGCCCCGAGCAAGGATACTCTCAGATCCCCTTTTGAAGTGGAGTCACTCAAAATCAGAAGAATGACACGCAAAGGGTAACTTAACTCAGTGGCAAGAACACTCAGCAAGAAGGTGACAGAAATGGGTTTTCAGATCCAGCTCCCATAAATGCAAAAACATTTACCTCAGACTAACTCTAAACAAAAGCAATAAACATAACCACTAAGCACTGGATAACAAAAGCAGGTGGGAAGGCATGCCTCCCCTGCTTAAAACAATGTCCTAGCCACCACGCTAAAGGCAGTCTTGCTTTCTTCAACCCCAAGCTACATTCCATTAAGTACTCCTGCTCAGAAGAAAAATACAAAGACTCAAATACCAATGGGTGGAAAAATCTGCATGTTTCTTAGTGATTCCCTGGGCTGTCACTGGAAGAAACAGTCACTGGTTTGAGCAGACGTCTCAAAGCGTCTCCTTATATGCAGCCAACAAAAAAAAAAGAGACTGAATTAAAGAAAAGTGTCAGACAGACTGGGTTCTCCTGCAGCATGTCCTTCACATTCACCACTTTGTCTCCACAAGAAATGGAGGCAAAACAGATTTCTCCCCTTTTACTCTTGCCCAACATTTAAAAATTTCATTGAGTCATGACCTCAGTGTGGTGCTTACAAAGCAACAGCATTCCATCCCAGCTCTCCACTTTTCTGAAGGGCAACATGGATTCAGTTTTAGCATGGAAAAGATCCTGAATACCACTGAAAGTAGGCAGGCAGGTTGTAAAGCTTCTGATTTTTTTTTTTTGAGTATGAAATCAAAACTGAAAGACACTTTCATTTTCTAGGTTTATTGCACAAAGGCATCTAGTACAAATGTAGTTAATGATGACTGGCAAAATAATGGCCACCATGAATCACACGAGATGTCCAGTTGGCCTGTTCCCCCTCTCACAATGGCCAGCAGCCACAGAGCTGGCTGAAGAAATGCGTGAGAGGAAAGACAGTGACATGTACTCATTTAACAGTCTCAAAACTTCTAGCAATCTGTAGTTAAAGAAGCTTTCAAAGCCAAATGCCCTATCTATCTTCTATATACCTTGAGAGGCTTTTCTTTTGTCACTTTGCATGACACTATTTTGAACACATTTGTATTTTTAATCTTGCTACCTTCTGAGGAGTAAAGTTGTGTTATGTAGTGACTGGAAATTATTTTCCTTTTCGCTTCCAGAATTTTCTTAGCACAAGAATTCATTAATAATCGTTCATCATTCGTCTTCCACATGTCACCCAAGATTGCAGAGATTTGTCTTATACCTCAAGTATCTCTCTCCACACAGAAATCCTTCCATAGGTTTGACTATCTGGGTCACACTTCCTCATATTTTCATTATGTCCTTTCTGAAATGAAGGCATCATAGCTGCATGCATCGAAACACAAATTTACAATATGTTTACACAGCAGTAGAATGCTTTTTTTTTTGCTATTTATTCCTTTCCTAAGAAATCCTAAGTCTCTGTGGGTCTTTGACCATCACTGAGCACTGAGATGGTGTCTTCAGACAATAATCAACAAGGACACTACCTGATTTTTTCCAGCACATTGTAGCTCTTTCGAAGTTCACAACTGCAACCTTGCGAGTTGCATTTTTTCCAGAGATGCCTCATTTCTCATTTACTAATTTAGAATTTCATCTGCTGTAAAATGAGGTCCTTCTCAACTCTGGTCAATTTTTGTTACTATCATTCCAAAGACTCAAGTACCAACCTCTCACCTCATTATTTCCTCATATTCAGTTACATTAGTAGCTTTAAAAAAAAAAATATATAACACACAGGTCCCTGCAATTACAGTGATAATTCTCCTCCTGCTCTCTAAAAATTGTCTTTTCCTTGTCATCTTTCATCCATTATTCATATATAAAATGATTCTTCTTTCCTATGATATTTTATGTAATGTTTATGAAAGTTTATGAACTTTCAGTAAAGAACTTCGTTAAAAGCCACCAGGACTTATTCAGTTTTGTTGCTTTGGTTTATTGGTTTGGTGGTTTTTTTTAATTACCATCATTAAATTATTAATTCCAATATTTGAAATCTTATCTTATTTTTCCTTAATAATTTAAAGGTAAACAAGACTTGAAAAAATCACCACCTATTGGTATGTAAGTGAAGTTCTTTCATTAATGAAAAATATCTCTAAAACATTACATGAAGATTTATTAGGTACTAGATTTACTGTGAGTAAAACAAAACAATAAAGCTAGCTTATCAGCAAAAATAGAATAATCCTTATACATTACCTCTTTACAGTCTTTTACAATTGGCTGCATCATGGTAAGGTCCTGATGACTGCCACCCATAGCACTGCTTGTACTTTTGTTTCTTGCATGGCCTTTCTTAAAAGGAGTTTTTCCAGCAGACTGGAATTCCTTAGTTGGAGATGTTGGTGAAGTAGACAGTACTAATGTTTTCAAAGCTGCTACTTCAGCCTGGAGGACATCAATCTTCAGGGGGCAGGGAGAAATAAAGTCATCAACAAACAAAAATATATTAGGCTATGAGAATGTTAAATCAATAACAAAATCTCCAGCTATCTTGGTTCAAATCAAGACTTCATCTTCCAACAGTACTAGCACACAGATGCCTAAGCAATTGCATATTGTAGTAACACTGGCTTCCTATGCACCTTGCTGGTTATCTGACATGATGCTAAACATTCTGTGGAGTGTGAGCTAAGAATATGTCAAGCAATACAGAACAACTTAGTACGTATTCTAATCTATTGCATACAGGTAATGCTCTATTTACATCTTTATGAGTCACACTTTAGATTTAAAACCATGTGAAAAGATAAAGTAAGCAAGCTGGAAAAAAGCTCACCTTTCCTTGTGCTTCTTTTAACTGTTTTTCTGCAGCAGCTTGTTTGACATTTGCTTCTTTAACCATTTTGTGTGCTTCCTACAAAAAATGTTTAACTGGTGTAAATGCTTCACACAAATTTATGAAAAATCCACCAACTAAGCACACACTTTTGCTTCACAGAGACTACTTGGGAACATTAAGTTGTGCAGTAGTCTGAAATGAAATAGGTACATTAAAAAAACCTCCTACGAATCTATCATTTAGATTAATAACTGGCCCACCAAGTTTCTTCTGTTTGGTCCTGAGCCCAGATTCAGGAATTCAGCAACTCCACCCACCCCTCTCCCCAGTAGGAACAATACCTGTCCTGAATGCCAGGCTCCAGTCACGCTTCGGTGGCTGACAAGTCAAGGTCCTTGACCCCCAGTGAAAGACTCAACCAGCAGCAACAAAAGCAACATGGGCACAGTAGCACATTCATAAAAACTTCTACCTTCTAGCCAGAATAACCAGTTTTAGACAACTGTAAACCTCTACATGAATGAACCAGTCAAACAACTATGAAGTCTAAATTCTTGCCATCAGTAAAACAAAGCAACAGCATAAAAACAGTTTGTCATTTAATAAACACTTCTTAAGTAGAACAGAGAAGGCACTAAAAAAAACAATCCAAGTGAAGAAACGCAGCTAAGCCAATAAAGAAAAGAGCATAAAAGGACAGAGGTTTTTAAACACCCTTTTACCTCGTACCTCCAAACCTTTTGTCTATATAATGTATTTGTTTGGGCTCTGATCCATCAATTTGCACCTATGATCAAATTACTGTCCTTATGTGGTACTTAGTGAAAGCAATGAACATGGAGATATCAGAGCCACCAACTAAATGACATGGGATAGGATCCTTTTCATATCTGTAAAGCGCCTAGCACATCTGGACACTATATAAATAAAACAAAAATGTTCATACATCACCATACCAAAAGATCTGGCTCCCACTGGCGTACAACACGGCTGTGTAATATGGGTTTGTAAAATTCTCTTAAGTAACAAGACACATGCAGGAATGGGAACATACACATTTATACAATGTGTACAAATACATTTAACATTGATCATGCAGTTTCTGCTTAGTGATGCACCTTTGAAAGCAAGGCATGTTACTGTGCTATTACAGTGTAACAATGTAATGTATGCATTCAGCTGTGCAAAACAAGTCTCAATCCTCCACTGGGATGCATTAATGTAAGCTCTAGCATTATCCACTTACATGGTTGCTGAAATTAGTGGGATACAGAACAAAACATGAATTCAACGGCTGTAGATCCCAGTGCAAAAAAAAGAATCAATAACTCTCACCACTGTGTCTTTTTAGGGCCTCTTAGTGAAATCATATCACAAAATAAAACTCAAGTAAAATGCCTGTAACAGCCTGAACAATGCAAACGTAAACTATTATTACTAATACATCATACTTCAAGCATTGTTTTAATAAACTGACACATGGTTCTGTTATAAAATGTTATGGATATAAAATTTCACTGATAACTTTATTTTTATTCCTCTATAGTTAAAATACCTGCTCAACATATTTGTTCTCACAAGTATTTATTCTAAAAAGTGACCTTCCAGTCTACAATTTGTTTTTCACGCAAAGGAACTGCTTTAATATTTTAAGTAAACTTGCCCTACTAGGATGACAAAACAAAATCCACAGAGCGGTTTTTCATTTTTGCAAGTCAGTATTTTCAAGGTTTTTTTAACAGCACTATTCTATTAATACAACATCATTGATTTAAACAGTGATACTAAACATATCTAATGCATCTTGATGTATATGTTGAAAGTCAACACTTACAATTTAGTAACATATAAATCATCCATGGATTATGAAATATATTCTTACAGTTAAAGATATTGTAATTTAGGCCCAAGGCATTCCTATATATATCCTAAGATAAAATGAGAACTGATCCTGCTTCAAGTATGTATTATACACACAAAAAATCCTAAATCCAATCTCACAATCTCTTTGCCTTTTCCTCAAATGAAAAGGTCCCACTTAAAGTCCAGGCTTCTCACTTGTAACCAGGTTTCACCTTGGTTCATCACTCAGTACTAACGTTTCTTTTGAAGCCTGTGGGTGTAGCGTGCTGACAGACCCAAAATTCAGAAGCTGAAAGATGCTTATGTAATTCTTACTTTCATTGATCTGCAACTACGTTATTTTTTTCTTTAGTCACCATGGCAACCCCACATTTAGCTCTTATCTAGATAGCCTTGTTGTCAGACAGAGAAGCTGTCTTAAAATAGATATGCCAAAAAATAAACTGATATAATTTCCTTATTTTCATCATTTTGTGTCTAGGCAGATGGGCAAGCTCAGTAAGATGTTTCTCATCTAAGTGAAAAGTCTGCTGCTGGCTCTTTAGCCTCTACAACACCACCCAGGTCTTCAGGACACAAACCCCCTTACAAGTTTATTGCAGAAAAATGCAGCACACAATATACTGGTTCTACATAAAACATCTGGCTCAGCTTCCTTTAAGTATATCACATCGAAGACTCCAACAAACCTCAAACAGACTAGCTGTAAGTTCTTCCAATTCCTGTCCAAGTTGATCTCGCACTTTAGAAAGCCTTTCACATTCTTCATCTTTTAACTTCAGCTCCTATGGAAAATTGAAAGTTATTTATTCTGACTTAGAGTAGTAATTTGGCCTTTTAAAGCTAATACCACAAGAGAGGGGGGACAAAAAGAAAAAAACAATCAGAGGAGCATAAAACCTTTGCTAAACAAAGCCTCTCAAAATATTCATCTTAACACTAAAAACAATTAAATTAATGCTATGCATATATAGCTATTTCTTCCTGCTGTACGGAAATATGCCAAGCCAATCTAAAGCATCCCTAAGTTAGACATCAGCATTTCTAAAATACTCTGAAGTAAAAAACCACCTTTTTCCCAAAAGTGTAAAAGACTAAATCCACTTAAAATATAGATTAAACTGATTATTGGGACAGACAGAACTAGCCATTCCTTAAAAGATAAACTAATCCTTTTTAAAAAACACAAAAAGAAAATTAAAAAGAAATCAAAAAGCACTGTCTCAAGACAATCCCCAATTCTAAACAAATCTTAAAACATATTTTACTATAAGCACTGTCTCCCAAATATATCCTTATGATGCATACAATTCCAAAAATCATACTGTAATTATATCCTTGCTCTTGTTTATGCAGATATATAAATAAAATTAAAGCAACTTGTGTTACTTGTCTACACTGCTAAAAAAATTGAGCAAAGGTCTGACCATAACCACTTTTACAGTAAGATTTTAACACAAATTTGGCAGTGTAAGGGTCCAATCTCATCTGTACTGAAGAGAAAATGGGGTAATTTGCAGAGGGGTACAAAAAGATTGACAAGAAATTTGAAAGAAATGTTCTTCTCCCCTTCTCCAACCATTAAACCCTGGAATCTCTTGCAGGAAGAAAAGAATGCAGAGAAAAAGAAAAGCACCTGACAGCCAGTTCTAACCTTTTAAACGTGGTTTTTTTTTTTGGCCTTAACTTCCTCTCTTTGCCCTCTTCCCTCCTGCCAAGACAGCTATTACAATGCCATCACTCTGGAAATGCAGGACCCAAGCCTGTTACTGATAGGTTGAAGACTTCAAACACAATCTAGCAATGATTTGCTCTGAAAACCTTCACAAGACAGCAAAGAAAACATCTGCCTTCAGAAAACTCTGGGAGGCCAGTTTAGTACTAGAGTCTCACAAAAAAGGCCCAAATGGCAGCCTCCCTGGTGGTTTTGGGAGGTACTTACTATTTCCCCCAAAGTCTTAGTGACTGAAGCAATGTTGCACACAACAATGTGGAAACTGCATCCTGCCTTGTAGCATGCCAATATTAGGCCTTGCTCTCAATTTCTGCAGTGAAATTGGCAACAGATTTTTCTGTAAGGTGAAGGGTCCTCTTTGACTTCAGCTCCCAGGCCTGAAAAGTGCTTAAGGACTCTTCCAGGCTCATTTAGTACCAAATGTATTATTTCACCCTTCTTTTACTTGGTTGTAACTTCAGACATTCAGGTTTATTTTTGGTCTAATTTGCCATTTGCAGATTTTTTTTGCTTTCCATATGCAACCTTTTAACTATTTTGAAAGGCACCACTTCATTTATGGGGTTTTTTCCAAACATGGTATTTCTCAAATAGTACTCCACTCTTACTCACTAGTTACAATTCTGTGTGATGACCTCTCTCTTTCTTTCTCAAAAAACACCAAACAAAAGGCAGCAGGAAAACAGCTACAGATGGAGGCATGAGAAGGAACAAGAAATAAAAAAAACCAAGATAAAAAACTGGAAAAAAGAAGAGGTAAAAGAAAGAATACATCTTAAATGGAGGTTACATTAATATTCAAGTCAAGAGTCTTCAAACTAACAATAAAACTACCCCAGGTCCACTTCTGGGCTACCATTACCAATATACTATTTATATAAAACAGTTACAGTTTTACCTGCAACTGAAAATACTAGGAGAGATCAGATTAAACTTTAGGCAGATGAGTAAAGTTACTTAACAAAAACGACACGAGGACAACACCAGGCAGTCTACTAAGCATGGCTGTGTAGCTGCATTTGTCACATATTAGGCAAGTCCCCACGACATGATTCAGAAGAAGCATAATATGCCACATTATTTTTGTCAAGCAAGTTTAAGCTCAGGTCTTTTAGGCAGGGCAGAAATAAAGAATGCCCAATGCAAAAAGCTTTGCAGTCATTAAAAACTTTATTTCTGCCTGTGTCTTAAAGTCATTACTGGAGACTTCCCTGCTGTACTCAATTAAAACGCAGAAAAGACAAGTCTGTGTGATAGATTAACCATTCATGCTGCAGTGCTCCACACAGTACTGCTTTGAAACAGTAGCAAAGATGATGAACTGTTATAAAGTACAGGACAAACACCTTTACTGAAGTAGGCAATAAAAAAAATTAGCTTGCATGGGAAAAAAAATCTGTCTCAAAGAGTCATATTGTTTATTTCGCTTTGATCTTCTCAAACGGACTACAGGGTGGGTCTTTAAAAAGAACCAGGGAGATAAGAAATGCAAATTACTGCTTCAAAACCTCTCGCACTTTAAATTCTAGAAAGAAAATCATCCTGCATCTAGTTCAGCAATTGAACCAAGTCAGAACTAGATGCATAACACCAAGGAAACAACATTTTCTACAGATATCACCTAAATTCTGAACTGTGGCGTTCTGCTGAATTCTGAAGTTGTCAAAGAAGTATTTATATTAGAATGTATTCCTATTTGACTGGTCTTCACTCAGCACACAAGTGAAAAAAGCTCCATAAAAATTAGTCCATTGCAACTACATTCACAAGCATATTTAATGTGACAGAAGGTTCAGAATATCCTTCCAGAATCAGCAGCATTTCACAAACTATTGAATTATCACCTTATGGCATGGGTGCAGCAGATGCCTCTATTTCACTTGCATGTAGTTTTCTACTTGCCTGAGAAAAGTTCTATGCCTAGGACACACTGCAACAGCAACAGAGGTGGGCAAACTGAAAACTTGCATCACTCCAAGACAGCCAGGAACTGCCAAAACACCCTCAGGGAACCAACACATCTTTAACAATCACAAGCCTGTGGCCTTACAATTCAACTACAATTTGATTTTAGAAAAGCTTGAAAGCACTGGAGTTATAGAGCATCCTCATTTTTACTGTTTGTTAGTTTATAAGCAAATAACAAGAGATTTTTTTAAATGCTGAATACAGTACTACTGGAATTCCTGGGCAGTTATAGTGAACCTGTTTGTTGATTAACCCATGCAAAGTTTTAAAGTGTCAGGTTTTATTGTCGATCTGAAGACATTAGATCAAATTGTAACACTCAGTTTGCTTCTGAGATAAAGAATCCATAGAGATTTAAGCTTTTGTAAATCTAGATCTGAGAACCAGGTTCTCAAACTACTGACTGAAATTCACAATACCACATTCTATACTGTCAACTCTTTCACAAGACTCATGGTATCATCAATGGGAAAAAAACCCTCAATTTTATCCTATTAGGAAAATACCAGTAATTCACATTTCCATTACAAAAGGTCAAACTTGTTTTACTTGTTACCAACAAGCATACACAACTTACTCTAAAAACCAAAGGAAGCATGGAAACTAAAGACCATGCTCTTTCCTCATCAAAGAGGAGGGCTGACCAGCAGTGACAGGTGATAATCTCAACTCTCCAAGAGAAAACATATCAACACAGAACCCCAAGTTTCTTTCTACGGTCACAGGTGACATCACTATATTGACAGTCTGACTGATGAAGAAATAACTTTGGGCCAAATCACACAAACATTCACAGGAAACATGACTATGAACTGCTACAGAAACTGCAAGCAAGCTGTCCAAAACACATGTAACATGCTGGTTAAGTCAGATGAAAAGCAAAACGTATTCCTTTGCTAGGACTCTGCTAAATCTGTACATCAAGAAATACCGTACATCAAAATACCAGCACTTTTCTCTCTGAGGATATCTACATGTGGTTGACCTTCCTTCAGTAACCACAGACACAGCTCACACCAAACATGGCAGAACAAGTGCAAATACATAGAGACATGAGGAGATAAGGTCACTGGCATTCAATCACTAAGACTTTTGACAATTTCTCAATTTCCCTGATGCTCCTTTAAAAAGGCAGTGAAACAAGGAGAAAAGTCCAGATCATGGAAAGCAAAGATTACTCAGTTCCACTTTTGGAACATCACCAGAAATTAAGACTTCAGTGAGAAAATAAGCAAAAACTTATCTGAATTGTCTCAAAGATTGAAAATATCTACATCATTTCAATTAAGGAAGCACTTTAAAAGGCAAAAGTATGTAAACACTCTTAGGTTCCATTAGTATAGAAAGCTGTGCTGCTCTCACCTCTGACTTAACTCTTCTCCCAATCTCATGACATGACTTGATGCTGCAACTGATCTGAACTGCAGCACAGTTTTCTCTCATCAAGAAACAAATTTTTGAAAGACTTTTAAAATTAACCTTTCTGCCAGCAATGCTGTTTATTTTGAAAGTCTGCAGTCTTAAGAAATACAAGGTATAAACAAAGCAAAGAAAAAATAATATTCATTCTATTCTGGAATAATTTATTCAGGAATCATAATTAATGTCTAACCATTACACACCATACATAAATTATCTAATACTAGGAGAAAAAAACAAAGGAGCACATTAAGAAAAAAGTTTCACTGCAAGTAGAGACATGAAAAAAACCTCAAGATCCCTAAGCTTCAAAATTTCCATTTTCTTTCTAGTTCCCTTTCTGATCACAACTGCAACAAATTAAAGCCAATCTTTAATGTGTATTACAATTGCATAAAGTTTGGGAAGGAAATTTAAAACAAATAAAAATTGCAAAACAGCAAATTTGCATTTACTTTGTTTGCTCCTGGGAAATCTGTAGCCTGTGAAGTTTCCAGGCTCAATGAGCTCAACAAAATAGAAGTGCAAATTGTAAATCTCATTTTGCTCACTGTTCTTAATAAACAGCACAGAGAATGACAGTGAATTTAAAGCCATTAAGAAAAAAAGACAATCAGCTACACAGAGACACTACCTATTTAATTACACTCCTGTAGGTTTTGAACTGAGTCTTCATCAACAAAAGTGAATATACTTTGAAACAAAAGTTTAAGGATTGTATGACACATGAGTATCACACAGTGGGTACAATACTATGTGAACAGCCACGACTCTTGGAAGAAAGAAACCAGAGGTGAATTAGGGATAGAAAAAACTAGTCCTCATACAGGAAGGGGAAGAAAGTAGATATTAGGGAACCAATAGGGTTTATTTCTGTAGAGTTTGTACAGACTCCTGCTGTGACTGTGCAATTATGAAACAGTGCAAGTTTAGGAAGGCAAGAAGACCAAGTTACCCATTCAGTATAACACTGCTAAGAATCACAGGAGGAGCTGAGAATTAGCAAAAACTTTGACATCAACAGTCTCAAGTTCGTGCTGAATTGCTTTTGCTAAGACCACCCAAAGAGTGTGAAAAAAGCTAACATGCAGTTAGTATGTCCTAACAGCCTTCATGCCATTTCCTTAGTAACAGCCTCAGCAAATTTCAGACTGAAAGGTAACAGTAGCAGGTCCAAGCTGTGGTGTTTTCAAGTACATGAGGTGTAATTTGGTATACTGTAAGGAGTTAGAAGAGCTTTTCTAAAGTTTAAATGTTAATTTTTTCTTACTTTCCAGGGTTCCATGCTTAACTGCTAGGATTATATGTTCACATGCAAGGCCCTCAAACTTAGCTCAGGTTAATGTTTTCTTTCAGTGGTCACAAGCTAACCAACACACACATTAGCAAAGGAAGCCACTACACAGCAATAAAACAATCAACACAAGATGGGATGTCAGAATCCATATTTAAGATTCACATTGACAAGGGCAAATGCAACTATGACAGAAATGAAGACGCATCCAACAAGATGAGGTAACAAACAGAGGAAAACAAGTTCAAACACCAGACAAAATGAGCGTAAATCTGAACAAGAATGGAATCACAGAGCAGACGAAAAGGCACAGATACAAATAGCCAAGATACAAATAGCACAAAATCTACTTGAAAGTTTAAAAACAGAGGTATGTTAAAATGACAAATAATGGCTTTGCATTTATATAGCACCATCCATCCAAACAAGACAAAGCGCTTTACAAATATTAATGAATTGAGCCACAGTGTCTTCAAAGGTATCCATATTCAATTTGAAGTGTGGTGTAACTGCACTCTAAAGAACACCAGTGACATCTTTATTGCTTCTTTCCTATGCAGGCATTCCCCTCTGAAACATCCCTGTTTCTAAAGCATTTGTATATTCCATGAGACATGCTACACTTTTATACTTTGGGAGAAAGAAGACTTGAAAGGTATATAATCAGTGTCTATAAATACTTATTCACTAACAATGGAATGACAGAAAATTACTCCTGTTCTCAAATGTCAGAATGAAGGAATGGCCTGCACTTCAAAGAGAAAGTTTATTTAACCAAATAATGCAGCAAAAGCTTTCATGGCTAAGTACCAGCAGCAGCACTAGAAAAACAACATTAGCAAGGAATAATTCTAACACATCAGCACTGCACACACAAAGAAAATTTACATAAAATAATTACATCATAAAAAAATCTATAAGAAATGAGTAGACTCCAACTGCACCTTCTGGCACATCTACCATTCTGCAATATTAGAAACACTTTGCAGAGAGAAAAAGCGGGAGGAAAAGACAATGAACCTTACCCTCTGAGCTTTTGCAAGTTCTTCTTTCAATCGTTCATAGCCCTTTTCTCTTACTTCCAGTACAGATGGGCTCCGTAAGTGAGATAAACTGTCTGTACTCAACCCCAAAATATCTTCATTTCCTTCAGCAACATCTGCTACTGTAGCACCCTGCAAAAACTCTCTCTCTACGTTATTGCTCTCCTTCCTGGCATTATTGTGATTGAATGACCCACTCTGAGGTCCAGAGGTAGAACAAAGAACTGCGTCGGTAACATTGATGCTGTAAAGAAAGCAATATATTTTTTATTTATGTAATACATTAAGAATAAATAAAATTGTAGAAATGGCAGTAGTGGTGTTGAATGTACAATTATGGGCACAACTTAATATTACAACTTGGTAAGGAACCTTAAAATTTTACCTTTAATAAAGCAAACAGCTTATATGCAACAAACTTCAGGATTTTAAACACAGCACGCAAAATTTACCTGACACCTGATACCTCTCCACAATTCAGCTGTCTGGGAGATGAATACACAGGTTGTGTGGGAAGGTCAGAAACACTTAACGCATTGGGTTGGATTGGTGTGGAGGACACGACAGAAGGATGTGGTCGGTAGATGACACTGGGTGAGGTAGTTTGTTCCTGAGTCCCTGGCTCATTTACTCCCAGAAGGTCTGGTGTGGTAGGCGAAGCGAGGTTCACTTCATGGAAGCCTTCCAAGGGGTCACTGGCCATAATAAAAGCCTCATCATATGAAACCCTGAATGAGAGAATTACATTAGCAGAATGCAAACAGGAAATATACCTGACAGATATTTGAATTAAAAAATCACTCATATATGGTCAGAGTACTTCATGACAGAATGCAAACTGTGGACTATTATTGCAAAGTGCAAACTTCAAACACCAAACATGTTTTTCCCACATGTTGCACTGGTGAGTCCAGAAGACCTAACCACAGGTTACATCTAAATGGGATGATAAAATCAGGAACACATCCTACATCATAAAACAAAGTACTCTTTAATATATGCTAGAGCTGTTTTGTATCAAAACAAATACATTTCATTCATGAAAGCGAGGGAGACCTGAAAATCAGTGAAGAAAAAAAATGTTAAACCTAAAGTTTCCACTTTTAATCTCAATGAAGCAAATTATCTAGGACAGAAATAAGGGAACCTTTAAATAAATTACAGTCTATAGTGGTTTTGGTTAAATTACTGATCTGATCTTGTAACAGATCACTGAAATGAAAGACTTTGCCAGTAGGATTTCTCATGAAGTGTGATGTATATTTACTACACTACACATTCAAGTGATCATCACAATCACGAATAAGTTTCCTACCAAAAATACATTACAGGTAAAAAAGCATTACAAATTGGCAATTTAACTGACAATATCTTTCAATTTATTTTTAATTACATATGTGTTTTGTAAGATCAACAGAAAACAAGTACAGCACATGACTTTTACAAGCCCTCTTTTTCAGCAATTTATCAGAGATGATAAAAATCTTTGCATAATTCAAAACTGAAGTAGGAAGTAGTATGAAGGAATCTGTGAAGCAATTACTTAGCAGTACTTATTCACTGCAAAAAAAGAAACATTTTCCATGTTATAGAAATACAGAAGAGAAAAAAATTCAGGCTTAAAAAAGGTACTTAACATGCCAAAAAAGAACTGTGTATCTAAACAAAATAATACATTGCAATTTACAGAGAAAGTTAGTTGGATTTTACAACTGAAAATACATGACAGAGAGAAGATCTAGAAAGATGATGGTCATAATCATGAACAGATTATGCCATCAACTTAACATGTACACGTAGTTAATTATCTACTTCATAAAGCGCACAAAACCACCAAGAATGGAAGCCCCAAATTACATATGAAATAATGTTTTAGGTATATTAATACTTTCTGGTCATCTTAAACCCAAAGAAGACTGTTCAAAATTGTTTTGCATCTCAAGGATTGTGGTGTTTATACACCAGTGCTGAACAAGTAGCTTTACCACATTGGCAGGCATGTGTGGGAGAAAATTCAATTGTTCTGACTGCAAGAATATGTTACTAATTTTTCTCTGTTAATTCCTACCAGGAGGGAAAACAAAACAAAACAAACGAAAAAAACCCCAACCACAAAACCCAGGCCCACTCTAAGAAATTACCCAGACTTAAGGGACAAAAAGGAGTTTACATGAATAAAAAGGAACATTTTTGGGGTCAGACTTTTTTTGGAGAAAATTTTATGCAGAAATCTGTTTTACTTTGAAGTATCAGAAGCAGTTGCACAAACATGATTTACATAGGAAAACACGGCAATAGTTTCATGCTTTGGAGCTTTTCTACTATAACAGAGATGAAAAGCTTACTTCTGAGTTTAAGTAACTTTAACAAATACTGTTTATTTTCCCTACAGTTTTTCTTAACTACTAAACCCATTATAATTACATGCTCTACATGATCATGAAGTCTGTTGAGTAAACAAATCAAAATGAAGGGACTGACAGAGCTACAGGACACTTTTTCAAAGTTAAATTTCAAAAATAGTACAACTATTACATGCCATTGTTTTACATTTAATAAGCTAAAATACTGCCATCTTGAAAAAATAAAATTACAGAAACAGCTCCCTATAGTACATCAGCCCAGTCGAAAAATATGCATTTTGCAGGTCTCAAAGTCAGGCTGACATCTACACAAACACAGTCACTTTCTAAGTTCCCACCACTCTCCTCTTTTTTGGCCACTAACTACCAAGATGTCACTTTCAGTTCTTGATTGTTTGGATTCCAGTCCTCACTATTAACAAAAGACACGGGCTTCTGAACAGGGATGTGGAAAGGCTGCCTGGATGGATGCCTTGCCTTTTGTAAGTCTACTGCACCTAGAAAAGTTCACCCAAGTCCACACAACAGAAGTAAAGATTGAGTCCCAGCTCAGAACAAAACGGGAACAACTCTTCTGCCACATATTCCCCTCTGTTGACTAGTTTCTACTTTGAGTTTGAAAGGCACATTCCTAAGTCCAATGAAAACTCACAACCTGCCTTGATATTCAACAGAGGTACCACAGAGTTTCACATCACCAGCATCATTATTTGTTTTCAGTTGCAGAGCCCCCTGGGGTGAAATTTGCTATCAAAAGTTTTTTTTTTTCAAACTGTTTTTTAAAAAATACTATTTAGCTTTTTGCAAGGAAAAAAAGAAACAAAAAGGCTCAGAAAAAGTTATTTGTTGGTTTTTAATATATTTTACTATTTCTGTACAAACCTCAGGGGTATCTGTTTGGAGCAAATACTTTAAGTAAATTGAGTAAGCAACAGGCTAAAAGATGCACCACTCCATATATTTGTGATAAGAGAAACAAATTCATCTACGTCATGAAGGGCAGAAGGTCATGTTGGCTCACAGAAAGAAAAAACAACTGGAAGCCTGCTTATTATCTTCCCAGTGTTCAAATGCATTTCCAGCTGTCCCTCTAGACCATGACATCAATTTACGATAAGCAAAGTAGCATGTTTGAAGGAATGGGGGGAGGACTCCACTCTACCTACGTGTTCCCACTCCTGCCTTATCTGCCTATATATCCTGCAGTACTTTTAACAGTAAGAAAAACAAAAAGCCCAAGCTAAAAAGATTATGGAATTTTATTTACAAGACCATCACTCTGCTTATATGTTAAATATGTATCACAGTCTAAAGCAACAAGAGACAAGTAATTAAATCCATGCATAACTTCTCAGCCATCAAAAAACAAGCTCTTTCTCATACAGTAAGTAAAAAAAGTTACAGAAGTTATTCCTGGAAGAGCTGAAAATAAAGTCCCTCAGCTAAGCTTTTCTCATAGCCAGTCAAATGGGCACTCATAAGCAAACCATCTGGGTAAAACACTTTCCATTCACAACGTTTTTCTTTCCCAGCATTACTCCTCACCAGGCTGTGAGCAGAGCCATGTACACCACCCAGACAAGACACAGCAGCCCCGATCAAATATCTCAGTTTCAAGACTCACCAACACCATTATGCTGTTACCAAGGCATCAGCTGAAGACATATTACACCTTAATGAAACCAAACAAACATGCCAAAAACCAGGTGGTCCTAAAAGTAAAAGCTCTCCTTTGGGAAAGAGCTCTTCAGGAGAACAGTAATCAAAAGAAGGGGAGAAAAAGCACATTAAATTTCAGTGACATTAAAGATTAGAGGCTTCCTTAAGACTTTGTGGGGTGGGGGTCGTATTATTGACTAAGGCAGTGATGAACAGCCTTGCTGTGAAGGGACATGAAGCAAATGGTAATTGGAGAGCTTTTCTAGGAGCCAAGCTGACGATGTGTAAAAAAAACCCCACAGAGCTTGACACAGCACTCTTTAGTAGTAGTTCTGCTGCTGTGAACAAAAGCTGATATTCTGACACTTCAGGGCAGCACACTTATTAAAAAAAATGAATTTTCTTAATACTTTTTCTATCACATTAACTTAAGGTGAAAGCCCGGAATTGCATTAGTGCCTACCAAACACATTATTTTTGTCTTAGCTGATACTATGCAATTTGGATTATATAAAAAAAACCCAGTACTGCAATAAATCAGGATGAAACAACAAAATAAATTAATTTCCTTATGCTTTCATCTGGAAATAAAGCAAATTTGCTGGGAGCTGTCACAATACTGTAGATTTTTACTACCTTTTCACTGCCACACGTGCACTCCTGACTAACCACATAACTTCATGAAGAAACTATGCTCAAACCTGTTATTTTATCTAACAGTAACTAAAACACACTACAAAAATGAGTTTAACAAGTCAGATTAACACTTCCTATAGCTTCTAACAGGAGTCAAGAACTATAAACATTTTTAACAGCGGTGAAATTAAAATGCTTAATCTAATTTTCTGTTATTCCTCTAAGAGTGGTTTAGCCACTTGCTTGAATCAAAGCACTCAATAAGTAAATACTAAAAAGCTCCCTAAAAAGCAGTAATTGCTGTGGTTTGTTTCCTTTTGAAAAAATTTAAAAAGTTGTTGAAAACCACCTAGTACAAACTCTAGAGTTTGTCTTTCACAGATTGCTTTTAAATACATGACATGTTGAAGATGACAGCTCTGAACAATCTCCTAACTGTTACAGTCTATTTAAAAGCAACACCAACACCAAACATTTCGGGAATCAGAAATCTCATTTTAACTATGATGGTAAAAAGTACCACCACAACAGGATGGCTACCTGCTCAAGTGAAAAAAAATCCTATCAGGAAAAAGAAGTTAATGTGTTTCTAAACATTTTGATGAAGAGCAAATTCTAGTTAGCATTTATCAAAAAAAGGTGCCTATCAGATACAGTGGTTTAATCTTCATGCTGCAGGTCTTTCAAAACATAACAGGCTCCAAGACCTCATTTATTTGACTCCTGAATCTGTTTCAGTTCATTTGGGAGGGGTCAGGAGAGTGGATTTTTTTGCAGTAGTTCCTCAGATAGATTGGCATTAGCCCACCACTGGGTTTCCATTCTTCTCAATGGGTTTAGAAATAAAATATTTTTAAATATTTGGCATTATAGAGTCTGTAATGTAATATGGTTTAAGCTTCAAAGAACTCAGTAGGGAATTACAGTAGTGGACTAATGAATACCTTTTAAAGCAGCAGTTAATTTGAGTACTGCTATTTCATACCTATCTGATGCAAATAGGCAGTTTAAAATTAAAATTGTAAGGCATATATAGGCATTAATTTTAAGTTCAAAATCTATTCAATTACATCTATCCAGTATTAAACATTCACCAGATGTAGGCACAGGAGGAAGAAGTTTGGTGGATATTTTTTTCTTAACTGTTTTACATTTAAGCTTAGCTACAGAAGTCAAGCCAAGTTTTAACACCATTATTGATGCCAGCTGATTGCCCGAACACAATTCAAGCTTTGGCAGAGGAGATCCCTTAAGCTTTGCAAAACGTAATTCCCACACTTACAATTTCACAATTATGAGAGAAATCTCTGCTTCAGGAGCGAAAATACGCAAGACATTTTTTCTGAGCCTGTAAGATATGAGAGCAAAGAAAGAGGTGAACTACTCCAGCATTTACATATTCTACTTTTATTTACAAATGACCTTACACCACATATTTACCAACCTGATATATTAAGCAAGATGGTAAACAGAAGGTAAATTGTAAATTAGGCAAATCTACAGAATTTAACAGCTAGCAAAACTTGGTTCAATGCAAGAGTATTTTTCTACTCCATTCCCTCTAGTTTTGTCATATAATACTATGATGTGGGTCTTTTTCCTACTCTTTACTGTCATGTTGGGCGTTCCATTTCATGCTGTTTTAAAAGAAACTCATAGTCCACATGGTAGCAAGATTCTATAAAGTTAAAGGGACTTTTGTTTTGATGAACTGATGATTTAAAAAAATCTTTAAAAAACTTTATTATAGATTTATCTTCAACTAGAAAAATACAGGTGCAGATAACAAGTCTCTCTCCTACAGAAAACAAGCAGCACACAAGATTCAATGACCTATATTTATGAAGTGCTTGTGAACTTATAAATAAACATGGTTTAGAGTCTGGTAGATAGTACATTAATGAGAGAAGGTAGTGCTTTGCAAAGTAGAATGCTACAAACTTTTACTGTACACTACATTCAAAGAATGCTGTTCTGTTCACAAAGACTTTCTAAACCAAGTTAATTAAACTGAAAATATGATTCTCTTTGCAGACACTGTTCTTTTTAAGGCAGAGCCTTACCTTGGAAACAACTTCACAATCCCATCTCAGGTTTAAGCCTGATCACAGTGACTGTAGTTTCATTCTCATTTTCAGTTAACACTGAAAACATTCAGTAAGTAAACTTAAATAAAACCTATCATGATTTTCATGACATTGTATCTGCAAATGCATTTAAAGAAACATTTTCTTGATTCATGAAAAATGGTTAGTATATTATTAAGTGCAATAAAGTCTCTAATACAAGTCTTGACAATCAAGTTACAGCAAGACCATATTTTAAATGCCACATTAAAAAGGGTCTTAAAAATAAAAATCCAAAGTACACATTTCTTTTCTGGGAAAATCCATAAACCTAAGTGGAACACTGAGCAATGAGCTCATTGGGTATTTTACATGAACTTTTAAATCAAGTCAATAAAAGCTATGAAGATAGCCGCAATCTATAATCAAAAGGTTTACTGTGACTGTTCTCCTACAGAAAAAAAAATCCCCCTTTTAAACATATTGCAAGAAGATAGATGTTCCAGTCACAGCTGTGAGGTGCACTCCCATTTGTTATTTATTAAAAGCATAATGAGAATGGTAAATTATTTATCCTTCCTTGCTCACTAGGTAACATTAACCAAGCACAACAGAATAATTGACTGCCAAGACACAAATACAGAAGGTCTAACTTTAACCCTTCCTAGAACTCATTAAACAGATCTATAAGAAAAAACCCAATAAAAATATTAAAGCAACAAGACTTCAGGTTTGGCCCTGGAATACAAATATTTGAACAGATGGTAGCTGCCAATACAAGCTTGTAGACTGAATAACTTTGCATCTGCTTCAAAAGAGAAGCTGACAATTTCATAGTTACAGCAGGTCTGGAGAAGATTAATTATTTTATCTGTCTAGATCACTGTTTTTGAGACTTCCTAAGAACATGCTTACAAATGAACACAGGAACATAAGAAGCAACATAAAGCTTAATACAGTATCTGCAAACAAAACAGAGAACACTTTCAAACTGATGAAAACACTGTTGCTTTCATTCTGCAAGACAAACATTGAGGGCATCATAAGGGCTCTGGCCACTCGGCGATCTCCTGCTTCCAGACTCTCGGGGAAATAGTGGAGCATCAGCACTTCGGTAGCACAAATACCTGCACAGCTCATCGCTTGAAATCAACTTGTAATGACAATTTACTTTCTGAGCCTTACTCTCTAAAGTAGCTGCATCAGAAATTAAGGCTAATTGCAATCTGCTACTAAACTACTACAGCTTAAGACCACTTATCAGCGACCACGTATGACACTCAATATTGCTTGACAGACCAAAAAGCAAACAGAAATCCTACAGGCAGGGGCAGCTCCACTGTCCTGGAGCGCAGAACACCCCTCCGGTCCCTACCCACTCTGCCCTGGCCCCTCTCCAGGGGGACGAAACCTGCGAAGGCTCCGAGGGGCCCTGCCCGGCCCTGCCCTTCCCTTCCCCCTCTGACCCTCTCCGCGCTCGCACCCGCCGCGCCGGCGGCCGAGAGGTCTGTGCGGAGAGGCGAAGCGAAGCCTTCACTGTCCGCTCAGCCCCGCCGCCCTTCTCGCTTCGGTCACTGCCCGCCCGTGCCCCCGGCGCCCCGCACTGCCCGGCAGGACGGCGGCCGCCCCGGCTCCGGCCGTGCCACAGCTCTTTGTCCGCCGCCCGTACCCCGGGGCAGCTGCACCCGGCGCTTCCCGGCGCTACTTTTCCCCAGTTCTGCTTTCGGTCGCGGCTGGACTCGGGGCCAAGCGCATCCCTGCGCCGGCTGCTCCTTCCGCGCCCACGCAAGCCCCGACGGAGCCGGGAGTGCCCCTTCATGGCCCGGGCCACCACCTATCCCGACGCTCTGCCAGGAGTGGCCCCACAACCCGCCCGCGCCCGGTCACGGCGCCCGGGCAATGGGCAGCGCTCCCCGGCGGCGCCGGCACCGCCCGCCCGGGCACGGGCTCCCGCAGGCGCGGCCCGAGCAGGTGCAGCGGCACTACGGGGAGGCGCGGCCCGGCCAGCAGCCCCCCGTTCCCGCAGGCGGGCCCGGGGCCGCGCAGCGCCCGCGCACACGTACCCGCCGAGCCCCGGGAGAGAAGAGAGGAGAAGAGCAGAGGACCTGCCGCCTCCACCGCGCCGCGTCCCCTCGGCCGACCCGCGGGGCGGGGCCGCGCGTGCGCACCGTGACACCGCCCGCAGCGGCCCCGGGAGGGGGGTGGTGTCAGGTGGGCGGGGGGCGGGGCCTACGCGGAGAGGCGGGGCCTACGCGAGGGGGCGGGGCCTACGCGAGGGGGCGTGGCGGGAGAGCCCCCGGGAACCGGGAGCGGGGCGGGAAGGACCCCGGGAACAGGGAGGGGGACGGGGAGAACCCCAGGGACCGGGAGCGCGGTGGGAGAGCCCCCGGGAGCGGCGCAGGAAAGCCCTCGGGAGGGGGGCGTCGAACCGCCTCGCTCTTCGAGGACGGGCAGGAACAGCGCTGTTAAGAGTCTGAGTGTTTTGTTGCCGTTGAATACACTAGGAAGTCAATCATTCCATGTTTAATGGCATGCAGTAACAAAGACACGGGATTGCACAATTAAAAATGAGAAAACGAAAGATATGCCAGGTCATTATCCAGCAATTTTCTTTTATGGGGAATGCATTGCTCCAGATCAGGTTCTGAGCCTCCCTAATGTATTATTAAAGACTGAACTGTACACGCTAAATTTCTGGAATGTGGCCAAGTACAGAGCTGGAAAAGGACTCACCTGCTAAAAAGAGGTGGTTTTCGTGTTCCCGTAGTTTGATAAAGAGCTCTCACCTCGGCCTGCCTGAAGCCATCATTCCTGCCATGCTGACACAGGCACGGGACTCAGAATTCCAGCTTTTCAGAGCTTAATGTGCAGCAGTCACTCTTTTCCTTACAGTCCTGGTCTGTCCTGTTTTGTGTGTCCTATGTCTTTAAAGGCAATAGGTGGAATGTTATAAAGGTGCTATAAATAAGACTCCATTGTAGCACTGGTCTGATTACGATGCCAAAACATGTTTCCAGTGCCAGCAGCGTTGGCTGCACAGCTTTCCTCGCTCTCCGTGCCACGGAACTGAATCCTGTGCTGCACAGTGAGGAACTTCAGCAAAAACTAATGCAAACATTATCTTGTCCCGTTCACCAGTTGAGGAATCGAGGCCGCATTCCAGTCAATAATTGAAACTTTAATTATCTTGACAGCTTTCCACTGAATATGGAAGTATCCTGTTTGGCCAGTCCTGCAGGACATAGCAGCAGACAAGTAATAATCTCTGTGGCACATTCCCCAGCCAGCAAGAAGTTAATTGAGAGCAAAATAATATGACAAAGATGTCGAAAGGCAAATGTACCAATGCCATTCTCATAAAGTAAATACAATACCTATAAATAGTATTATCTTCTAAATTACTTTTCAGATTGTAAATCTACACTGACTACAGGGGCACTCAGGCAGAAAAAATGGCTACAGAAAATAATAATCTATAGCTTTTCTTTTTTTTTTTCCTTTAGAAACCAAGCAAGAAGTGCAAGAAGTGGAATATTCAAATAGCAGTTATAATTTGAAGTTTGTCATGAAAAGCATCATAGAGCAGAGACATTCAGTTTAAGGAGCTTGAACCTTTACATTACTTAATTTGCTAATATTTGCATGCAATAGAACTGAGGCAATGCTATCAGAATACTGATTTGACAACTTAGAAGATGCATCGGAGTTCATTAAAAATATGATTGCAAAAGAGACATGGCAAGTGAAATTAGAAGTTGAAAACAACCTATTAAGACATAGTAAACCAACAAGAGTCTATAATTAGGATCTGTAATCCTACAGCTCTTAATCCTGTACAATGACTGTTCTTGGCATGACAATCTCCTGTCTCAACCAGATTAGACATCTTGCATTTCAAGAAATAAAAGCAATACAGTTCCAAAGACATTTGACTGTGCTAAAATTAATCACCAACAGATTTATTTTGTCAAGTACTCCTATATTTTGCTGTGTGTAATACTCTAAAGAGTCAGACAGCAGCAAACCACAGTAAGCATAAGTTACATGGTTAAAATTAAAAATTTAAATAAATTAACTCCAGAATCATAAATAAGAGAAGTAGCTTGGGGGGGAGCACACTGGGGGCGTGGAAGAAGAAAAAATTACTTTAATAGAGTATTTTTATCTAGCCCTTGACTCCTTCCTGAACTGCAAATCACTGTCAGAACAGGGCTACTCCTCCAGGCATCATGAACTGAGAGCCAAGGCTAACCCCACTAGCGAGGGCACAGTCAAGAGAAGGGATAGGGTGGCAATAGCAACAAGCTTTGGCATATATGTAGCGACCATCACACAGAGTAAGGTGTCAAATCAAGTCAGATTTGTAGACATGTAGATCTACATCTGTAATGCAGGTCTGAGGCACACCCAAGGAGGGATCAACCAAGGCAGACTCAGAAGACAAAGTACAGGCAAATCCTGGTGGCCTGGGTCTGAGCTTAAATGAAGCCCTGAAGTCCCTGCCCACTGTGGGAGGTTGATCTGCCCCCAGATGAGTCTGATCCTAGCAATTTAGACCTTTTAGTGCCCTTAGGTTCCTGGCAATCAGGAAAACTGGAAGTCCTTTGCAGAAACAAAACCATGGATTGTTGTTCTAAATTAGCAAAGTCACTGTTATCATAGGAAGGTGATGTACAGTTTGTAGCTTTGGTGGAATAACATATGGCATGGGTGCCATCTCTGATTAAATAGATGTAATGTGACAGGACCATTCAACAAACTGCACAATGTACGAAATCTGGAGGATGGAGTTTGCTGAAACTGCATTGTTTCTAATGAGTGCTAATATTTGCTGCTCCCATCAAATATTTTCACTCAGTTTGTTAAATCAGTTCTTCTGCTTATTTTGAACTCCTTGGCATGATTAAATGTCCCAAATCAGCTACATGGAAAGCTGAAGAGGTATCTTGGCACAGACTTGGCCACAGCAATCTATATGCTCATAACTGACAGCCTCACTTGTGTGGCTTCTCTGCAGTCATGCTGTGCAAGATGTGATAAACATCATTGCAAACAGTCCTTGCACTGCATCAGAGTTCCCATGAACTGCATCTCTGTCTGTCCCTGTCTTCTGTCTGTCTGAGAGACTGTATCTTCAAATGCTGTTTCCACAAGGATGGCTGCGGGATTTTAAAGAAACGACAAGCATCATTTTTCTTTGATCTGAATTTAATTAAATTTAATTTCTCACCTGTACACAGAAGCACAAATGCCAACTAATGAATTTTTTTCTCTTACAGGTTGGGAAGAATAAAAGAATGAGATGGTTGTTCTCTTTGTAGAAGATGTTCAAATGTGTGGTAGGGGAGGATGTCCCAACAATTTCATGGATAAATAAAGCAAATAAACTTTGAAATCTCATATTCTATTTGCTTACGGTACTTCTTACCTATTTCTCTATTAATTTTTTAAATAATGAATAAATTCTAATTATTGTGTCCCTTTCCATGATGATGTTATACAACAATACACTAAAGAAAACTAAAGCATGAAACTATTAATAGTAATCACATGTGCATTGCAACCCCATGGTGCAGTGAAAAGAAACAAATTATTCATTTCACTACATACAAAAAAAGGCACAGAGACTATAAGTCTTATCTATTTAGAAATTCACACCCCTTCTACTAGATCCCCTGAACCAGTGCTAGCAGTTTTGGGAACCATAGTACCCCAGTCAGGTATATTTCTTCATAGTTAACAAAGCATTTGGAAAGCAAATTTATCGGTACATTTGCATAAATAAGGATCCAACTCAGGAAGTCCTAAAAACTTCTCTCTATGCTGCTTTCCCTGGTCAACTGACAGAATGTTAAAACCAGTGAGGTCTGTGATTTTCTTCAAATCTACCCACTAAAAAAGACCCAAAATAAAAGAAAATAAGAAGGATTGATATTAACTGTTCCTGAAACTCCTTCTCAAAACTTCCAATGGTAGAGGACAGCACAGCCTCTCTAAGCAGTGCATTCCAGTGCTGAACTAACCTTGGAGGTAGAAATACTTTCCTAAATCTAATCTAATCTAATCTTCTTTGCTGCAGTGTAGGAAAAGAAGTAATAAGCTTATCTCAGTGGGTACAGAAAGCAGCCAAATTCAGAGTATTTGATAGCATCATCTATCCCCCACATTTTCTCAAAGAATAAACAGTTATTTTAATCTTTCCTCATAGATGATGCTTTTTAGACCTTCAATTGTTTTTCTTATTCTCTCTGTGTTTCTTCCTGTGAGTCTTCATCAGAACAATGCACAATTCTGGGCACAATGCTCCTGCTGAGATCTGACCAGCATTGGCTTTAAGATAGCACACACCTGCTTCTACATCACAGCAAATATCCCTTGCTTTTTCACTTATGGCAGTGGAATGCTGCTTAACCAGTCCCTCTCTGACTTGTGTGTGACTTCACTTGTGAGCTTTCTTCTATGCCCATTGATTCTTTCTGAATTCTAATCTTGTTCTGAAAAAAAAAAGTTTATGGCCCTTCATACTTTGCAGATTTGAAAAGTGCACTCTATTTCATCAGCCAAATCTTTAATCAAAGTGTTTCACGTTATCAGAACCAGAATGGTCCTCTGAGCTGAAATGCTGTTCTTTAACAATTGGCCATCCAAACCCATGTATTTGCAGTAGTTTATGCCAGGCAACATATCCCTCCCTTTGTTATGAGGTGTCATAGGAAGGAATTTCAAAAGCTTTATCAAACTCTATCTGTATCACATATGTTGATTCTTTCCTATTTGTCTTCAAATCATGTGCTCAAATCATTCAACCAATCTGTTGCAGCATCAAAACCACAAGCCACTTCACAGTCTTCGCCTCTGTTATCAGCGTTGTCACCTCTGTTGTCAATGCACCAAATCAGTGTCAGAAACAAGAGCTTAAAATGATGTCTAA
Organism: Pithys albifrons albifrons; assembly: GCF_047495875.1. NCBI lineage: Eukaryota > Metazoa > Chordata > Aves > Passeriformes > Thamnophilidae > Pithys > Pithys albifrons. The sequence goes on from NC_092460.1 coordinate 65,845,354, forward strand.
AATGTGAATACTCATTAAAGTCCTGTATTCATTAGTTAAAAGTCAAGGCTTGAATACCAAAAAATATAAACTTGGGAAATAAATTCCTTTTATACACATCGTATGTGTAGACACAGCCAGCAGAACTCATTGTCATAGTATTAAAAGAATGCCACATTCTTTACTGAATTAAAAAAAATAAAAATACAAACCCACTGTTATAGGAATACACAGAACACAGGGAAGATACAAATTAATGAAGAATATAAATTCTTCATTAACTATTGAATTACAGGGATTAGTAAGAAATTTCCTTTTCAGGCACATTTGTTTACAACTGACCATGAAACTGATTGTTCAAACAAGCTGCCCAACTAGGCAGATTCTGCTGTTGAATATGAAATAAATAATGCATCTAAGTTTTTTGAAGGTACTTATAAATGTAACAATGCTAAGTAGAAGAAACATAAAAACTGAAATGGCCTTACCAACTTATGTAAGGACTGACATGTGGTTTCGTTTATCTTTAGAAGCAAGCCAGGGATGGATCCAGAGTGCAATTAAAAATAGCACATGTTCATCCCTGGTTGGAAGACAGCAGACATGCCAAACCTGAACTCAGAAAAAAGAAAATAAAAATCTGACAATTAACCCTCCAAAATCCAAATAAACTTTGTAGCTCTGACATACCTGCATTTAAAACTCACAATTTTTTTACTTGATAGACTCCAAAAACAGCTCCACCAAACACTGCAAATAAAAGCTGTGAAAAGCATAGAATGAGAATTCAGGAATCCTGTATTTTGTTCACAAGTCTGCTTTGGACCTGGGTACCCTCCCTGTGCCTTAATTTATCCACATCTAAACGAAATTAATGAAACTTCTTCCTCCTTCCCCATAACCTGTTACATGATAAAGTTTGAATAACAATATTTTTGAAGGTTTTCATTCTTTCCAACAGAAGTGGCTATAGAAATGGAAGATGGTCTGATTTTTCTTTATTTTTGCTGAGTGATGCAGAGATTCAAAACCATACTTCAGTCAAGGCTGCCAGGTATTGCTGCGTTCTGCTCTGCAAGGGAAAGTTGATCTTATGGAAAAGTTTTTACAGGGATCAACCGTTTCCCTGTGTGATAGAAATACTGTTTTAGTCACATTCTGTCCAGCATTACCTAGTTGGTATGGACATCACTGCACTGGGCAAAGGAATGCCTCACAGTTTAGAGTGGCTTTTCCATCTCCTTGCCCCCTTCTGTCTTCTCCAGCTTGGCACACTCACCGTGGCTCTGCAAGTTCAGCGCAGCAGAGAGTCATTTCTGAAAAGTAATCTGAATCCTTTGCTCAGTTGTGTCAATGGTAAAAAATGCTGAAATAATATTGAAACCAGAGCAGTTCCAGTGGCACAAAAGAGATGGATTACTGCTACACCTTCCAAAGTGACCTTAAAAATTCTAGGCTTCCCAGGATTCTGGTCTCCAGTATCATGTACATCTGTTACTTTGGCTGGAAATGTTCTCCAGCACTCACCGTGTCAGGAAACACTTTCCATCACCTCACTAAAACAGTCAAAGCAGGGATTTATCCAGAGAAGAGTGAAGGATAAATTCCCCAGCCAGCACCATTCAATGCCCATTTGTTTTCTGGGCCAGGTAATGGCTCAGCAGCCACACAGCGACCACAGGTTTGTGTCATCTGCTCTTGGCTCACAGACTGAACCTCATGTCTGGGGTAGCAATGAGACTTTATATGCTGTTTAAGCATTTTTTCTAAGTGAAAAGTTGCAGAAAGCAGAAAATGAGAGGGTTTGTTGTAATTCAAGTAGAAATGCTCAGGATTGCTGTCCATAGATAAAGGTTAGTTGTTTACTGTTGGTTCACTAAACTCACGATTCTTTTTCTTGAATGCTACTTTCTCTCTTTGTACTTTTTTCCCCCTCTTAATCAACATCTGAGAAGTGAACAAGTGAAATTCTGAGGGAAATATTTAGCATTGAAGTGTGTAAGGGAGGAAAGTCAGAGTTAGCTCTAATACAGGACTGGCAGGACCACCTGGCTCATGGAGTAAAGTCCTCAGTTTTATCCTTTCCATGTGTGCATTACTGCTATTTTTAATAACAGGAAGTATTATTAGAGTTCTCTGAACTAAAACTAGCTAAATAAGGAAAACACCTCACATCAGTTGTTCCCTTTACAAAAAGAAATTCATGGTCATTGGCCATCTTGATGTAATCCTATTTTATGCACAAATACCAATAATCCTAATATCACAAATACAGCAACAACAACCATTCCAAGTCCTTTCCAGACAATAACTAACTCAAAAGAACTTGCCTTTTCGAAACCCTTTTCCCTGCAAATGCTTTTCTATCTGTTCTTAGCCACCATCTCATTTTTGGAATCTCTTCTGTCTCAGCTTTCCCTTTCTCTATCATACAAGCAGATACCCCCATAAATCTCTCTGCCCAAGAGACAACTCAAGAAGATCCTCCATCCTTACAGTCCCATTTGGATTTGCTGGTAACATGACTCTAAATTTTGGGTTGAGGCCTCCTTTAATTTGAATGCAGATAGTGAAGCATGAACTTTCTCCCATGAGTTCCAGCATGGTTTAATCAGACCTCTAACAGGGTTGTATATGGTAAAATGCACCACAGTTTTGTAACAGTCATTACTGCATGGTGTTTTTATCTTAAAGTAGTGCACTAATCTGGATCATTGTCCTTGGATTTTCAAATACAAAAATAGAAATTTCTTCAAAAAATAAGCAAAAATGGTCCTTGTTAATCATTTAATGGGAGAAACAGAATGGTTCAGTTGTACTTCTATATGTATTGTTCATTGTTATTTATTATTTTTATTTTTTATTTTTATTGTTGTTGTTATTGTATTTCCATGCAAAGAACAAGAGTAATCATTTGCTATTCTCAGAGATGTAACATCACTCATTGAAAACCTAGACCCTTAAGCCATAGAGTATGAATTTATGAGGCTTCCAGTGTTCCTCACAAACCTTGACTGAGAGAATAAACATGCTTGTTGCACAAACAAAGATGCTTTATTAACTCTAGTACAAATAAGCACTTTTAGTGTTCTTATAACTTAAACATTTAAATGGGAGAAAAGATCCTTCTTTGTCAAATTTAACTGCCTGAGAAGTGAAGAAGACATTAGTATATATTATAAAGCACAGACCATCTACCATCAATATTCTTCAATGTCCACAACAATACAGAATTTTATTAATATAACTTCTTCATTGAAAAGAAAAGAAATTACAGTTTTGCAGCATCCTGCCTGTACAAAAGGATGATTATGCAAATGGGTGTGCAATCAGCTGCATTTTTAGGTAAGCAAATTCTCTAATATCCAGTGCTTGACATTGTGCAAGAAGTTTTGAAACCTTGGTCATCTTGCAAAGCAGAATGACACTGACGTCAAATAAGCCAGTTCATAAAGCAAAATGAAGCACCTCTCCTTCTGTGATTGCCTTTTTACCAGTTAGCTTTCACTTCAGCTATGTTTGCTTATATTAAATAACCTAGACCATTTCAGAGGAACATGATAAGGAGCACTTCAGAGATGTGGGTCTTAAGTCAAGAGAAAGCTTTCCCAATCAGTCCAGGCTCTGGTTTTTGAGCCCAGTACCTGGACACCTCATTCCTGGGTGCTTTGTTGATCTCTTCTGTCTGATGAGTCCCATGCCATGACATTAGTTTGCTTTTCTGTGTCTGTGCCTTCTGGCAATAAAAGGAGAATTGAGACTGATAACAGTCACAATATAATATTTCTAATACCAAACTCAGCACTACTGCCTAAGAAATGATGTTTATTTCATGACAAGGAAGTGGCAAAGTGAAGTGTTTCTGATTAGTTTTACACTACTTGGAGGATTGATCTGTCAGGACATCAGGCTTTATGCTACAGACACATTCATTTGTAATCCTCTCAAGTATTCTACCATGTGACTTCAGGAGATAAAGAGCCTCCTTTAAAGTATATTTCCATAACCCACATTGAGTGATGCTAAGTACAGTGGTATCTGTCCCACTGGATTTACTTTTAATTATTGCAATTTCTCTCATGAAAGAGACTGTAAGATAGCACAGCAGCTCTCTACACATTCATTCTATGAGCAGAGGACATTTTATGTTAATTTACTGATTTATTTAAGACTAGAATTCCAGCAGCAAGTGACAGTAAGTAGGAAAGTATAGCAAAACTCAATATATTCTCATCTGAGGAAATCTGACAGCAGCTTCTTTAATACTGTTCTCTTCATAGCACTTTTAATTATTCACTTCCTTTCAATAAGAAAATTCTTTCATGTTGTTCAAGCCCCATTTTAGCCTAGTTATTATGGCATTTCTTTGGATATTGGCATTATGAGTTGTTGTTATAGATACTGAAGTGTTTGCTTGAAGCTTCACTAGCACACAATATGACTTGGTGTCTCTTCCAGAAATCTTCAAGTATATATGGGCTCAAAAATCAAGCACAAAAAGAAGCAGAAAGCATAAATAAACAAAATAAATAAATAAACAGCACTGAGCTGTCTTGTTCAACACCGATGGATGACACCAGCGGAAACCTGTCTAGTTACACAGTGCTAAAATGGTTTTGTCTCTGTGTGATTTGTATACATTCAAAGTACATCAAGAGAAAATTAATGCAAAATACAGGATTATCAGTGAACATTAGTAGAACTGCTTATAGAAAGGAATTTCTGAAATACGTTTTTGTGGATGAAACATCTCAAATTCATATCTACCTTATTCACTTGTAAAAGAAAAGAACATCTTTTTCTCCTGTTTCATGATGATACAACATTTGCTCAGGATGCCCATCAGGAAAGGTCAAAAAAGCAGAAGAAGTAACAAAATTAAGGTATTCATTGCAAATGGGAAATACTATTTTATACATTTTGCAAATTCATTACCCTTTTGTAACCTTTTGGGAACATAATGTATATAAAAAAAATTTCTGCATGCTGTCTGCAATATGACACATGCTAAAGTTAACTGCACGTGATAGCAAAGGTGTGAATACCTTAACAAAATATAACTCACTTCCCACGGCTTGAAGAGATATTCATTTTGATTTGTTGTCCACAGTAAGACTGCTTATAGCTTTTAAATGGTTTCAAAATCTGCAAAATAATTTCTTGTATACAAAGGCAAAAATAATTAGTGGTTTATAGTATAAAGAGCACTGGAGTTTCAGCAACATTTTGCAGGTCTTTGCTTATTAGTATAAAATTTAAAGAATTTTTTATAAAACTTAATTTGCTGCAGTGGACTCAGTTATGTTTAAAAATCAAATAAATGGTCATAGTTATACTTATTTGCTATGGTAGAAATAGCCACACAGAGGATAGGCAATACTAAGACAGATGCTTACAGTAATTTTTCTTTATTTTCTTTCAAAAATGTGTATTTATTGATTTCCTCTATTTTGTAGTATACATCAGCTGCCTATTAGACTGTTAGTCAGTTGGCACCCTCTTTGAATATGCATCTTCACTAAGTAGTTTATTAAAGTGCTAGGGAATCACTCCAATTGCACATGTCAACATTGTCCAGAACCAAAGGAGGGTGACTATCATTAACCAACAGTTTCTCAATCCTTAGGTTTAGCTGAGACTTTTGACAGAGACTGGGAAAAGCTTTCACTGCTGTTTCCTTCCTCACAAGTTTCTGTCCTAAAGCAGAAGAAAGCTTATGTCTTGAATAAAATGGATTTTTACAGGATTCTGTAACTAGTCTTTTATGACCCAAAAAACACCTCACACCTCTTCTGTAATCAATGAGCTTTTGGAGCCTACAACTAATGTGGTGTTAATGCTGTGGATTCAAAATATCAATGCAAAGTTAAACTGAAGAGCTGCATCAAAACTTAAGACTGCCTTAAAATTTACAGTAAGAATCTCCACTCACTCAGGCTAACACAGATATGAGAATCAGCTAGAAAAGGCAGTAAATTCATTTTCTGGGAACTTTGCCATAGCAGTTGCAAGCTATTACTCTCTCCCCCTTTCTTTCCACTTTCAGGTGACCCAGGTATCCCATGGGGACTGGACAAATGTCCCCTAGAATGGGAACATCATTATCTGGGAAAGGGTGTGCCCAGCCAAGTCAGAGAGTGCAGTAAACCACACAGCAGCCTCTGTTAGAAAGGGCTCTACATCATTCAAGTGTGCTTATCTGTGGGAGGGGGAAAACAGAGGAAGAGAGATAAAAACATCACCTGTCTTTGGGAAATATCCAATGAGGAATTAGGGACACTTCAGTTATAAAAAGGGGAATATTTCCTATGGAACCAGTCACAATGGAGCTACACAGCTGGAAACCTGTGTTTATTTTTCCCTCTGAAAACATAGGAGCTCTAAATCTCGTGTCTTCTGCAAAACAGCTCAGAACCAGTAAAGCAATCTCAGCCATTTCAATCTGCAGGAAAACTGAAGAGCTGCCAGGAAAACCACCTGATCGCCACTGACACACAGAGGTGCTATTATTTACTGCTCAGTGAGACCAGCAAATGATTATACTCAGCAAAGAAAAATGTTTTAGACTAAGTAATTATTTTACCAGTGACCTTAAAATATCCCTGTTGTTAAGAGTTTTCCTTGCAGAGGGCAGTCTCTGTAATAGGATCAGGCAGTATGTTTCTTCATGCCAAGTCACTGAATGCTAAAATGATTTGTCATCTTTTGGCACAGGCCACTGCCTGACACACACATGCCACAGTCTAATGTCGCGCCTGCTTTGACATCAAAGTGTCTTCCTTCAGCCATTACCAACAAGAGGAAAGGCAAACAATGGCAACAACTTCTATTCTTTATGAGAGAGTTTTAATTAAATAAATGGTCTCAAATAGCTTACTGAGACTAAGGCAGGGGGAAAAACCTTTCATCATAAAATGTATTAAATCTATAAATCTTGCTTAGTCTCTCCCCCTGCAATTTTTTTATTTACTTCAATGTCACATTATTTCATTCTCTGTAGAGATTTATGGCAACATTATATGACATCTCCTGGGCTTTCACAGTCTGTCACCTTTTACGACTCCTTCTTAATGCCATGGGGCATAAAAGACATGGTTCATGTCATTTTACAAAGGGAAAGGGGGAAAGAAGTCCTATCAGATCCTCCAGCAACAGAAAAGTTTTCACATGCTGAAATATACCATTGTGAATAGGTTCACTGAGACTTTTGGTATCAGCAACTCCACCTGTTTTGAGAGATGTGTATTTTCTACAGCATACTCCAGAGTCCTGATTTACCAATTCCAATTAGCAAAGCAGCAATGTAGAAAAAGGTGTGCTCCAAGGTGGGATCAGGGTGCTGCTGGGGCACATTCTCAGTTTTGATGGGATTGTCTCCGGTCTTCCTATTCAGATGTAGTTAATCGGTGCTATTCACTGATGTGTCTTCACAGTGCTTGTCTAGAAAGATCACACTTTTCAAGAGAAGTCTCAGAGCAAAATCCTCCCTTCTTGTCCATCACATTTTAAAGAAAATAAAGTGAAAAAAACTGTATATGCCAGCCACACCATTGCAAGATTCTTTACTCAAATGAAAGAGGTCCTTCCAATGGCAAGTGGCGTTATAATTATAGACTAGAAAAAAGCAAGATCAGCAGCTGCTGCTGCTGCTGCTGCTTGCGTTTGTTCCCTCTGTAACTGACAGGACAGAGTACTTGGCAAAAACAGACTTCCAGAAGTGGAAAGACATTTTAACCCCTGTTCTTGTCAGTCCACTCCTCCTGGGGCTCTGCAGCAGCAACCCCTTGCTTCAGGTTAAGGGAAGAGCAAGGTGACTATTGCAGAGCTGAAGGGGACTTTGTTTGGGACGTCTGAGAAAGAGGAAGGGTCCAGGATTTACTTTCGGGCTTGGATTACCAAATCAAGATAGCAGGTCAGTGGATATAGCGTGAGCTTAATATGTTTTTACAGTTGGCTTAACTCAAATCTCTCTCACTCACTTTCTCTCCTATGCCAAGAACCAAGCAATAAGGTGATACAATGGCAAGGGTTAGGTCTGCATAGAGGCACTATTTATTTATGCATTCTTTAATGTGCCTTTCATGGTTAGTGAGGGAACACTAATGGTTGTTATTTTTTACTGTAGTTTCTCTGTGAATCGTAATGCATCCTGAAATTCTCAACCAGGCAAAAATCCCATTTACAGCTGGGCTCAATATTAATGGGGGACACACACTAGTATTTTAAATGTTTACGCCCAAAGTCTTCTGATGATCTTAGCAAAAGTGGAGTAATATATAACTCACATTTCAGCCTGTACTTGAGAAAGGTTCAGAGAGTGAATAAACACTGAGCAAAAATAAAAGCAGCATGATAGATATGAGTCAAGGTTCCTACAGGCAGCAAATGGGCATAACTTGTGTATGTCCCCAAAACTCACAAATCCATACCAACATAAAGCCTAGCCCTGTATCTGCTAATGAAGTTAAGGGCAACACAATTAATAGAACTGTTTTTCATAACACAGGTGCCTGTGGTATCTAATCTAATGTGCTCTTTCCTTCTTCTGCCCTGGCCAAAACAGTGCTCAGGAAGGAATGTGCTGGGGGGCATCATTATGCTTTGCTCTTCCTGTTTGTCTCCCTTTTGGCTTTTAAATTTCCTGTGGCCACAAGTAATGTTGGAAGGACTCTCAATCAACATTCTGCCCATGAACCAAGGGTTTGGGACCACTGTGCCAGAGCCAGGCTCAGCCCAAGCCTTTACACCAAACTTCCCATTGGAGGGGGAGGCCATACCCAAGGAGTTGTAGTTGTTCCCAGAAAACAAAAAAAACAAACACAAATGGAGATTTAAATTTTCGTTTGCTGTGTTGTGAAAACTAGTCAGACAGACACATAGCTGTCTTTCATAGTTTTGTACAGTCCAAAGCATTCTATAGTCACCTAATCTGACCTAATGTGTATTTTAAGACATTGAAATATATTATCCTGAAGTCCCTATATGAACCCAATGATAAATGTTAAACAAAGCATTTTCTTAGTAGGAAGATAAAACACAGTGCACTAAGGCAAGGCAGGGCAAGGAAACCAAGGCACCAAAGCCTGAAACTGGTCTTATAGTCCCACTTTTATTTAACCCCATTTCAGAGGCAAAAAATAAAAGTAGGGGCCAGTGCCTCCCCAGTTAATGAGAAGAGTTTCTACTCAGAGCCAACAGCATTGAGTAAAGTGCTAAGAGAGATGGCTGGGATGTGGTCACGTGAAGTATAGTTGCTTGAATCAAGCAGACAACATGCACTTCATGAATAAAACTCTCTTCTCCCAGTCCCATACCAGGGGGAATATTCTTAATCCTGAATCCTATTAATATTACAACTCTGCATTTTTGGCCAAAACCCATGCACTAGGCCTTGCAAAACAAGATTTGCTTCAGCTCTGTAGAGGAGGTGGACTCAATTTGTTCAGCTTAGCTACTGACCAGTTTCTGGCACTTCCCAGTCACTGGGATGCCTGGGAGGAACAAATCCTTCCTGAACTTCATATGCAGAAACGGAGAATTGTGTTTTTGACACTAATCATGCCATCCTGCAGAGCTGCAGATGCTATGAGGGTGCTGCAAGCAATCTAATTCCCTCCATGGCCCAGAGCAGAAAAGAGCACACAGAAAGTTTAACAAATGCCCAGATAGCAGGGGAGACAGGCAGAGACCTCAGCCCCAAAGCTGTATGTCTCAGCTCTGTGAATTCTTCCTAAAGGTCATCTTCTGTACAGCTCTCTGCTCTTAGATTAAAGACCCTAAACCACAGGATGTCAATCTAGTCCCGTTTGGTTGCCCCAACAGTTAAGAATTTGTGGTTTATTTCATCCTGTGTTTGTCCAACTTCATCCTGTAATCATGGCCCTGAGTTACAATGAGGGCCTGGGTTCCCACTGAGCTATAAGCCCTCACATTATCAGACATCTTTTCAAGATCTAAGTCCCTAAATGCAGTCGGTCCCACTGGAGATTTGCATTATAAATTGGACATTAATGGGGAGAAAGAGATACATTTGTTGATGATATCGATTGAACACACATACTGCAGAGCATCAATGGGGTGATCCCAGGCAACTCAGTGTATTTTTAGGAGAATTTTTTTACCCCATTCCTTCCCTATAGCCCAGAAACAGATTTCTTTCATTGTTTATAAAGCCCCATTTCTGATGGAGAATGGATTTTTTTTTCTATTTTCTTAAGCATTGCATCCTGACCACAGAATTTTTAGCAGACAGGTCTGCATTTCTGCATGCCAGTCAGCCAGTTTGGTTCCTGAATTGAATTTCCGGGAGTACAACAACACAATAAAAATTTTAAAGGTCTGTGCTAAAACTCAGGAAAACCACTATTTGGATGCTAAAACATAAAACCTATGTCTCTTAAAAAACAAAACAAAACAAAACAAAAACAACGAAAACCAAACAAAAAAACCCCGAACTAATCTGCAGTCCCACACTGGAAAACCTCAAGCAGCCATTCTGCAGAGGAAAAGAGACAGCCTGTCAGCAATTATAAGGGTTCTGGTGTCTTTTCCCTGCTGATTGCTTTGGTGGCTAAAAGAAAAAGTGGCACTTTTACAGCTGAATTTTAATGGCATACTTTATGCTCTGGCTCAGAGACAGAGTCAAGCTGCATAAAATGCTAGCAAGTCATCTGTTAACTTGGGGTTCAGATGTTTTTTCCCAAGTGTAAGTGTCCTACAGTAGCATCAAGAAAATATAGAGAATTATGTTTGTGATACATAATAACTATCTTGAGTTTTTGTGCCTGTCTTAGTTACTCCCTTTCTTGCATGCTGTATAAAAGTGCTTTCACCCATATTTGGAGTTAGGGGTTTTTTGTAAGCACATCAAAGTTCCTGTAGCATCTCCCTACACTGGGTACACAAGTAATAAACCCAGCATAAAGTATTCACCTGTGTACTTTTAGTAGTACTTTAATTACACTGTTGCACGCTGCCTACCCAAGCAATCCCATGTCTTGTTTTGCATGGCCATGCAATGTTGAAGTATTGATGAGTAAGTCTGGCAGCCAACAGGGTTCCCCAGCTGATCTCAGCTGCTGTCGGAACTGCTAATGAAAGAGGCAGTCTCTAAATTTCATTTGGTTTTTAGATTATTATAATTACCAAAGCCAGCTAAAAATACTGTCTGGGGAAGAAGGTGCATTTGTGTAATTTAGCTTAATTTCTTTTACAAGAAAATGATAAGCTTTGAAAAAAATTTCAAGCAAGTTTACGTCCTATTCTTTGCTCTCAGCAGAGTGAAGCAAACTGAGAGTAACCAGAGACTTCAGAAGTGTAACATGTCTCTGCCACTCTCACCCAGGAAGGCGGCCACATTCAGTGCTAACTTGTTGGGTTTGGGTAGTCTTTGAGGTAAAGCCCAAATACAGCCTTGCATCAGTCAGTCTGCAGGTCTCAACAGGGCTGGTAACTGCAAGATTTTTATTTCTCTCTTTCTATACACATGTATGAATGCACATCCCATGTATTTATGTACACATACTTTTATATGTTTATATTTGCAGGTATATCTATGCATCTATCTATACAAGGGTGCATTCAGATTAGGATATGCTGTCTAAAATGTTGTTGATTTCCTGCTTCTCTTCTGCTGTTTCTAGGGACAGCCTGCCAAGACGATGACAGTCACTTATTCCAGCAAAGTAGCAAATGCCACTTTCTTTGGATTTCACAGATTGCTCCTAAAGTGGAAAGGCAGCATCTACAAATTACTGTACAGAGAATTTATTGTTTTTGCTACTCTTTACACAATGATAAGTGTATTATACAGGTACATTTTTTCCAGTTCACATCTCATTAAATGTTATACTGAAGTTTCACACTTCCTAGTGCTAGGTTGATGAATGATGGGGGGGGGGGGGGGATGTTACTACATAATTATTATCTTTTCCTTGAAACTTTTCTAATATGCTTTCCCTTCCATGTTTACTGTTCCAGTGAAAGTATGTAGGGAATACGTCTCTGTCTATCTTATTCAGTTGATTGTATTTTCAGCCTAGCATTGAACAATTATCTTACTGAGGTTACACTAAATAAACCCTCACAGCTAGCCTAGGTTATACAGCCTTTGTCATTCTGACATTGAGCTGGAGGTGGTGAGTGTGCCTCTCTGCTTTAGATGATCAGTATGGGCCTTTTGTTCTCCTTGAAGAACTCTTGAGTCTTCAGTTGCTCAGTAATAGTATCTTTAACAACCCTGAGAGGTAATAATTTGAAAGTGAAGTTATACATCCAGGAAAAGCAAAGTTCTGCTTAAAGCTAGGAAAGCATGCAAACTTTATGTTTAGGCTTGCAGAAAGTTAAGGAAAACTGCATGGAAGCCAGACACAGTTATTATCTGTGTGTCACCCTGCACCTGGGAGGATCAGTTAGAAGAGTTGCTTCTTCCACCAAGGTGTGAATTAAACAATTGTATGATAGATGCAATGCATCGATTAGTACAGTGAAACTTTTAACTGATGAAGTACACTACACAGAAGTATCAAAATCATGACTCAACTCTTACCATGATCTGTAGTTATACCTTTGACTGTTTTTTATGTGAAGCAAGGGGAAAATGAGCTTCAGGTTGTAATGAATCACTAATTTTCAAAAATGTTCAGTAATTTATACTTTTAAACTCAGAAAGAAAGTTACAGTATCAATATGAAAAGAAACACCAGTCTCACATTTATTTAAATTAATCTAGTTTTACTGAAATGTCAGGCAGATGAAGACCTTGGTAAATACAACATGGAAAGCTTTCTATATGTGCCCCGACTTTTATTACACAATTGTAAACAAGCCCCACCAAATATTTATTATGTGTCTTTACTATGAAGTCAAAGAATAACTGTAATAATACTCATACATAAAAATAAAGAAGAATGATTATATTTAACCTGGTTGTATTTCATTACATATCTTTTCCCATGAGCAGAAGTTGCTGCAGTCCTCTCATTTGCTACAATGTGGTGAATATTTTCCTCACTGCAAAACAAATACCACTGTTATATTTTTAATCTTGTGAAAAGAAAAAATTCATAGGAGTAAGAGTAAAAAAACTGCTGCAACAACATGACATTTTCAAATAAGAGCAGATAGAAACTGGTAACTGCTAACCCCTCTGGAAAAGGTGAGTGAACTCTACTTGCAGACTTACAGTTTACTGTCATCTTTGGTCAGTATGAAACAGCAAACTGATTCTCTCCAGGTATATTGACCCTAATTAGTAGAGCCCGTCAAACTAGTCATAAGAAAACTGCAAAGACTGGGGCATAACGTTGTCTTTTCCTCCGGTTTCTTTAATTCAGGCGAAAAGCATCCAGCACATTACCTTTAAGAATTTGCTTGAAGACATTAGCCAAGGCTGCTCCTCATTGCACATACCTGATTATTTATACATGTTTGCACTTTGTAACTAGTGCCAGAATATTATGAGAGGACAAATATGTTTTATTTTTGCTGCAGATTTTTTCTTACAGGTAGCCAAAAACGGTTCTTTGAAAAATTATCCATTTACTGTGACAAATATGCTGAACAAATCCCGGTAACTTTTGTGCTTGGTAAGTACCAGTTAGACGTGAAATTATTCTGCAATGCTGTCTCAGTTCAGGCATTTTGTGAATGTTCATGCATGGAAGCATTTCAGGGCTGAGAGGCATGTGGGATGACAGAGGCTCACAATAAATCAGCTTCCAACAGGTCTCCTTAAACTCAAGTTGCTGTTGTGAAGTCAACATTTATGCTTATGATCTTACTATACCAACAAAAAAGGTTTCCATGTCTGTGCTTGTATATGTATATATGTATATATATATTGCTGACTAACACTGATACATTATGCCTGATCTTTCAAGGCACTAAATCCACTTAAATTTCACTACAGAAGAGGAAATTTGGAAGTACGTAGGTCTGAGATACTGAGCTGAAATATGTCATTAAGTTGCAGTGTCTAGTAAATAATTAGCAGTGATTGCATTCTGGTTTTTGACATGACTTATTGCATTTATTCTTGGAAATGTAGCAGCTTAGTGTTATGAATAATACTCTGCAGACTCAATCAAAGTAACCTAAACAGAAATCTTGAGAGGCACTGGACTTTTTTCCCCCTTCTAACCCCCAGGTTTCTACGTTACTTTGGTGGTGAATCGCTGGTGGAACCAGTTTGTGAACTTGCCCTGGCCTGATCGCCTGATGTTCCTCATCTCCAGCTGCGTGCAGGGCAGAGACGAGTACGGGCGCTTGCTGAGGAGGACCCTCATGCGTTATGTGAATCTCACATCTCTGCTGATCTTTCGCTCTGTGAGCACAGCCGTGTACAAAAGGTTCCCCACCATGGACCACGTGGTAGGAGCAGGTACCAGAGTCCTCCTCCCCAAAATTGCTGTGCTTACCCTCAGAGGTGGGGGCACAGGGAGAGACGGAGCCAGACTCACTTTTCTTTCCTCTGTGGCCCCATGTGTGCCTCATACTAACACTTGTCAAAGCAGTCACCTTTTTGTTAGTAACTTAAATTACATGACTTTAAGCAGGCATCTTTAATGTTCTTAAAGTCTTAATCTAGCAACACTATAGAAATCGAATGATTTTGAGACTCTTATGTGAATCTGCTTTCAGACACCATGGAGACCATGGGCCTGCCCCAAACACTGAGACATATGGAGCAGGTATAACACTCTCTAGATCAAGAAAAATAACAAAGCTGCAATGTAGTATGATGCAGTAGGAATGGTGATTTGTTGTATGGCAGTGCCTCAATGTCTAGCATATAACTTTGTCTCATGGATCAGAGGCTGATGTCTGCAAGCACTTCACAAATACAGCTTTATCTCAATTTATTTCATGCACCCTGCTTTTTAAGTAGATTGTACATTTCAAGTGTTGTCATTTACTTTAAAAAACCCTTAACCCCAAGGGGTTTTTCTTTATATGTAAAACCTTACCTTAAATTTAGTTTTTCAGGGATAAATGTACTAAGTATTAAGCACATCTTCATGTTCTGTTTGTTTTGATAACACAGTGAGTCTGATGATGGTGAAGAGAATTCAGTCATGTAATACATGATTGTCTAGGAAGGACTGACCATTGAGTATTTCAAGGCAAGGGACACTGTGCCTTCTGAATGGCATGGTAGAACACCAGTGCAAAGGTGTGGGGATTTGTTCCAAATAGGAGAAGTCATATGTTTTATACTGGATGTCTTTCATTTCTGAAATTTCTTCCTTTGGCAGAGATTATTAAGCAAAGTTGTGGCACGTTAAAATATGCAGTGTTTATATAAGTATGCACATTTCAAATATGTGTAAGAATCTCTGGATATTAAAAAAATCCAGGCAGAATGCACCAATCTTACTGGAAAAAAATCATTTATTTTAGATTAATTGGATTTTGAAGCTCTTTTCCTTATGCTGTTCAACAACAGTGTTTACCTGGGCCTGTGAAAGGTCAAGGAAGCTTCTGTCACTCTCCCCAGCAACCTGCTCCTACTACGCACTGGAAAATTACAACATTTCCAGGCAGCTAATCCAGCTCTGCCTCCCTATTGAGAATGACAATCTGTTCCAAAAGAGACAGAATGTCACAGTGTTGTGCAAAAATTGTAGACTGGAAAACAAATTTTGGTTGTTGGGCTTTTTTAACAGTGGAAAATACTCTACTATAAACTAAGTATTGATAGTGTAGTCAGCTCGACATTTCAGTCCTTATTCTGTAGGTTTTAAAGAGTATTGTGCTGCATAACTTTTATTGATACAGTACTGGGTATATTTTTCTCCTATTAACATCCAGTGATTTAGACAATACTCTGCAATCATTCCCTCCCTAGCTCCCTATGGCATTACATATCAGACTGCATGGGAGGGAGGCATTTCATATGAATGTGAGCAGCAGAATCTGATACTTACAGCACAGTCATCATTGAAACAACTTGTGATGATTTTGCATTTTGCTGTCAAACTGTGAACTGCCACAGTGTAACTACTACTACGCATTTCTCTTTTCATCAAATACTGCTTAAATTCATAGATTTTAAATCTGAGAACAGTATTATGGTAATCTAGTCTGACTCATCCATAACACAAGGCACGAAAGCTTACTAACAGCATCCTTTATCATGTTGCAATTTCTGACTGAGCTGTAATATCTTCTAGGAATATAACTAGCCCAGGTTTAAATTCAGCTCGATATGCTGGAGGCTACACTGCATCCTGGGTGAACAGGCATTCAGGTGAACTTGCTGTTGAAGAGGGAAATTTTATCCTCAGTCTGAATTTGCACAGAGTCATCTTCTATTCACTGGATTTTGTAATGGGTTTGGGTTATTCTCTTTTTATAGTTAGATGAAAACACCATTTTTCTGTCAATAGTTACCTGATAGCAGAGTGCATAAAGGCTTGAATAAAACTCAGAAGCTTTACCCTATGTAGTCTCTCCCTATACGATATGCTCTTCAGTGCTGGACCTGTCTCCTGACTCTTTTTTGTATTTTAACATTCTTTGTGGAACTGTAGGCAGTAGATGCAAGCAGATTCATGACACGATGCTGAGTGCTGCAGCACATATGTCATATATCAGCAGCAGTCCTGAGCAGAGCGCTTCTGTTGGCTGCAAGGTACAAGAAGGAAGCTGGATGCTCAAGAACACAGGTCTTAAAAATCAGAGTAAAGAGTGAGCAGCTGGGCAGAGAACAACCCAAAAGAGCTGATAGAAAATGAAGAGAAACATGAGCTGTGAGCTTGACAACATGAATACCTACGGATGGTTGAACTCTGCAGTCCCAAATCCTCTACTGGAAGGAAGCACATAAATTAACACTTTCCCATATAACACAGAAGTAGAAACTTATCTACTCATTGTTGTTCCTTCTTCTCTAACCAGTAGTGTTCAGAATATTTGATGTGGGTACCCTGAACCATTCTTGTCTCAAACCATTCAGTTTCAATAAGAGAACTGAATACTCCTTGAATTACTTGAGGGAAAACATGAGTTATTTTTCCAGCCAGGCTTGTGCTCTCATCAATTATTTTCCCATAATATCTCTGTGGCTGACACTGTTCACCTTAGTGTTGATTGCACCCCATGTCGATCTTATACTTTCACAAGGATTCAGTGCCCTGTCATTCCTTAGATCATCATTTTCAAGATCTTGGCGCAATATTTGACAAATATTTCCAGTTTTCTGGAGCTGCTCCAGTTTTCCAGTGCTTGTCAAAACCAGTGTTCTTGTTTAGAGAGTCCCTCAGTTAATTCTTTGAATACTCCTAAAAAAATTATGACCACATTTAGAAACCATATAATTTTATTAACTGAGTTTTGATATCCTTCACTTTACCACTGTAATAACAGTAAGTGGTTCTGAACCTCCTGTTGTCTGTACCTGCCATAACCTTCACCAGCAGTAAGAGCAAGCCAGACTTAGTAATTTCAGCAAGAAGTATACTAGGTGTTAGTAATATTCATCAAAGATAATATTTAAATAATATAAACACAAACACCTAACCTTCAAAACTAATCTCAAATTGAACTTTACTGTTGAAAGGACAAGATTTTGTTGAGTTTTCCTAAACAAAAGGTGCCCAGTTTCAGTGTGTCCTTCCAGATAATGACTTTCCAGAGCCTCCAAGTGACTTTCATCCGGTGTTTACTCCAGACTGTCAGTTTTCTGTTATTCTGCCTCTCTGTTTCAGACTGACAGAAACATCTTTTCCTGTCCTGTAGTAATCAGGCTGGCCAGGCAGAAAATGAAGGCAGCCTAAAAGATTTAATTTTAGGAGTCAGGAATCATGACTAGCAGGTCAGTTTGTCTGGTTGCCTGATTATTTCTGTGCAGTTGATTATGAGACCTGACTGTGAAATTGCACTGAGCAATATGCAAATGTCCTCAGGCAAAATTAGCACCCCTCTGCAACAAATACTTCCCTCTGCAACTGCATTTCCCCCTCCTCTAGTGGCATCTCCTTGGCAACAGAGCTCCTCACCAGCTCCGTGTGCCCAATACTGGCTTTATGCAAAGTTCAGGGGAGGAGAACAAAGGTCATGTGGTAAATGGGATGTTACTTTCTGAAATTCTCCCTCACTGGGGCTGTCACAGCAAGGGGACAAAAAGACAAGCAGCTTCTCAGGTCAGCATGAGATCTGTGAGAGGAGAAGAACATGGAAACTGGATGTAAAGTTGCACCTCTGATTGTGATCATGACCACAGAACCTCTCAGCTAATTCAATTTATTTGGTTGCACTGTTGTTACTAAAGGGGATTGGGAGGGTAAGGAGTCACACTGCTGGTGCTTTCAAATGAGGTGTCCTCTAAGGGAATCTAAATAAAACAGGTGGATGTCACTCTATAAAAATGAATTGATTTTCTCATAACTCCTTAAATGAATGGGGTAGTGGCTCACTCATGTAGAAGTTTACAGACAAGAAGAACATATAGATATGTGTGTATATATATACACACACACATATACATACATATATACACATATATATGTATATATATATATAAACAAATATATACACACACACAAACATATTTATATATATAGAGAGAGAGACATTTACTACTATGGCATGCTCAGCTCCTCTTCTCTGCAGTACACCAGACATGTGAATATGGAGGACATTTTTCCCCATGTATAGAGTAAGTTTTCTAAACCCAACTGCGTCATATTTATTTGTGCCTAATCAGAGTCCTGTCCTTGCCTTCCTTCTCAGTAGTTGCAATATTTCGAATCTCCTGTGTTGACTTGTTGCAACTGTACAACAGTGACATCTTCCTCAACAACAGAATATTTAAGAAGGTCACTTGTTTAGCAAATCTCATTTATCCTTATTCATGCTTTTATACAACAAAACTGAGCTTCTGGATATTTATTTTTTGCTGCCTCATGTATCTTTAGCAATGTTAGCAACCATGGATATATTCTTAGTTACTAGTTGGAGTCTACTCTGAATTCCTGTATTTAAATTTCATCGTTCAATCTTGTAATTGATTGGCTGAGCCACTTGTTTAGGGGCTATCATGTTACTAGTTTTGTCTTGATTCAGAGTGAATGTCAACACAGCAAAAGAAGCTTTATACCCACTCTGATAGATGACACACACCTGAGCAAAAACTAAGATCCTCCACACCTGAAGATTGCTCCAATCCCGGAAAATGCATGATTTAGACAAAGGAAAATGTGAATTTTCTGGGATTGCTTTTTCCAAAGGCTGGGTGAAAGGAGGGCAGCAGAGCAGAGCAGAGCTTTCTTCCCACGTGGGGTAGAGGTGTTGCTCCAAAAGCCAGTTGCTGCTCCCTTGCCAGTCATAGGCAGCAATTGGCTCTGGTGCAAGTTTTCTTACACACAGCCCTGGCTCCCCTGCTACCCAGCCTTGGATTTGCTTGCAGCAGGGAGAAGAGCTTCACAAGGCAGGAGACCTCTTCAGGAAACAAAATGCCTTCCCAGCACCCCAGCGAGGCAAATTGCCAGGCAGAGAGCAGCCTGAGCCCGCAGCCCCACAGCAGGTCACCTGGCCTGGTGTCCCATTAGCAGCAGGATTCCTGTGCATGGTTCCCTCTCCATCTCTTTGCACACCTTCATAACCCCAGATAAAACATGAAACAATCTGGCAGGGAAGTATTTTGCTGGCAGAAGGCACACTCTCTGTTGAGCTCTGTTTCATTAACGCATTTGTATCCTCTGTTGCTTGCTCACTGCTTTGCAAATTTACCAAAAAGTTATCAGAATCAGGTCACATAACTGCCCTTACAACATATGTTGAGATGATGCTAAAAGCCGTCATTGCCGAAAAGTGATAGTTTCTTGATTGATATATCATATTCCTTAATTTTTTGAAAGCAGAATATGAAACTAGAGAGTAATTTGTACAATTCTTAGTATTATATATATCTACAATATGTCAGCAGTTAGCTATGAGAACACAATAAGAGCAAATTATTGCCTATATTGGTAAAGAGGAATTTTGTGTAGGCAGTTAATGCAAAAATAGGTTGTGTCAAGCAACATCTATCCTGGCAAATAAAGCTAAAAAAAAAAAAAAAAAAGAGAAGGCTACTAGTTAGAATTATAAATTGTCTTTAGAAGGGTTCTATGAAAATATACAAAAATATCAAATAACAGATTCAAACATAATCAAAATTTATGTCAGCAGCACTGAAAGCACAGAATAAATTAAGTCTTTTGTTTTGGGTAAACAGGTTTTATGACAAGATATGAAAGAAAACTTTTTGATGACCTTAAGTCTCCCCATCTGAAATACTGGGTCCCATTTGTCTGGTTTGGCAATTTGGCATCAAAGGCACGAAAAGAAGGAAGAATTCGAGACAGTGTAGATCTACAGACACTGATGAATGTAAGTAGAAAAAGTAAATCCACAGAAAACTAATCTGAAATTTCTATGTGATAGCTTCTCCCTTACATAATTGATTTTACTTGACATGCACAGATCTCCTGTGTCACCTAAACTATCTTACTCCAGATTTCTCCCACTTTTCTTTGTGTACCAATGTACACTCAAACACACACAGCAACAGTTTGCTGGGAACCTTTTTATATGACTAAGAAGGTATTGAAAGAAGCAACAAATTGATGAATAAAAAATTATCGTAACATCACTGTAAATTCATATTTATTCAATTGCTGAGGCTATGAGAAACGAGAATAATCTGACATTTCAAAAATTTTAATATCAGTTTCAGGGAAGATAATCTTCCTGAATATTTCATTAAGTGGTAAAACATTCTTTTTATTATATAATGTATTCTCTTTCATGTATCACTAGACTGGGGACAAGATAGAAAGAGAAGAAAATTTGTGAAGAAATACATAATATACTAAGCATTCCAACTTCATAAACCAAGTGAATATTCAAAAGGGTTGCTGGATATAGATATGGTATCAATTTATTTGTACTATACTTTCATAGCTCCCTGTCCTTTTATATGAGCAAGAATAAACTGTAACAAAATATTTATAGTTCAGAATGGTACCCCATGCAATTTCACTTTGTTGGGGTTTGTTGGTTTGTTGTTGTTGTTTTGGTTTTTTTCCCTTTTAGGAGATGAATAAGTACCGGTCCTGGTGTAGCCTTTTGTTTGGTTATGACTGGGTTGGAATTCCACTGGTGTATACCCAGGTACTGAACTCTTTTCCTTTAGCAAATTCGATACATGATTTCCATAAAAGTGGAGGTTGGTATAAAACATTCTTAGTCTCAGCCAGAGTCTCTGAGCTATGGAGCACTGTTTCACTCCCACAGGAGCATGGAGGCCTGGTTAACTATTTAAGTCATATTTAACGCAGAGACGTTTTGAAGATCTTGCATAATTTAGAAGAGGGGAGGGAGGTACTGAAATGTTTTTATGCTTCCTGGGTGTTCTTTCTGACCATTATTATACCTGTGGCCTTTGTATTTGCAATACCTCCTTACAGATTTACAAGTCACATGGCAAAAGGCAGTCAAAGGCTTTTGGAGATGCATTGCTTTATGCATAAGATTGTATTATTTCATTTCAATGAAGTTTTTTTCTTTACAGGTTGTTACTCTCGCAGTCTATACTTTTTTCTTTGCCTGCTTGATAGGACGCCAATTTTTGGATACTGACCAAGGGTATCAGGGACATGACTTAGATATTTACATTCCAGTCTTCACACTGTTACAGTTCTTCTTCTATGCAGGATGGCTCAAGGTAAACTACCTTTCTGGAAAGGTGATGGGGGAACCCTCTCTGGGAGGCTGGTCAAAGTGTCAGATCTGTGACACACTAAATTCACCAAAGATTACTGAAGTTACACCAAAGCTGAGTTCAACCCCAAGCATTCTGTGGTCATACAGAAACATCATGCAACACATTTTTAATTCCACCTGAGAGATTGTTTCTGTAAGAAACGGTCATGAACCTGAAAGAGCCCATTTTAATAGCACCAACACAGCCACAACTCCCCAATGGAGTATTACTCCAGCAAAATCAGGTCTCAGGACTTGGCCTATAAAATGACAGATGAAAGATAAAAAAACCTTTCTCCCACTCCACTGTGCAGTGGGGCAATACTGCTGCAGACCTGGCTTTGGCTGAAAGGGACTGAATCATACTTTCTCCTCATGATCAAAGCCAGCCTTCAGTATCTACTGTTAACTTCATCAGATGCAGACAATTAAAGTCTCCAGTTCCACAGGGCTATGAAAGACTGACAGCCAATATTGGCTACAACTCCACTGCATAAAAACATTCATTAAAGACTTATAGAAGCAACTGGATGCTGCCCATCAGCCCATTGATGACTGCTAGGTTAACAAATCACCATCAGTCTGGTAGTTGAGTAATTAAGCCACATACCTCAAGGTGGTTCTCTCCTCTGAGGCAGACTAACTGGAAAAAGGTTTCAAATAAAAAGCAAATTGGCACATTAGGGTCTGTGTACATTAAGATTCCCTTTTGTATTTATTTTGCATGGCTGGAAACTTTTAACTTTTCTGGTAGAATATAAATTGCACAAAACTGGCCAGTTTTGGAGCCCCCTTCCCACAGCCAGCTCCAAAGGGTAAAGTAAAGACTGCAGCACACCGTGCTGGCAGATTGTGAGGAAAACTGAAGTGCCTGCAGGGCAAGCTCCTCTAGGCCTGTGTCCTAGGAAATCAGAAGGAAAAGGGGTTTGCTGCAATGGGACCAGCCTGGATGGGAGCGGTAGAGAGCGGAACAGGGGGCTGGTGCAGTGAGGGTAGCAATTTCTCCTGGAGACAAGTGAGGCTTTATCTCTAGGCAATGTCTTCCAGGGCTCTACTAGTGGGTTACAAAGCTGTAAGCTATTCCTGCTGACCATCCTTCTGGTGCTCCTGAGGGCAAATGGTTTCCCCTTCATCAGTACCCAAGGATATTAGTAACATCTCTTCCAGTTAGGCTTAGGGCCTCCAGCCAACTCCTGGCTATGGCAGGCATGAGATGCCATTGTAACTGAAAAATATTCAGGAAATTAAAGGGAGGAAAGGAAGTTTTAAAAAGCTATTTTAATATCAGTGGTGTTCCCTCAGACCGGAGGTTCATCCAAACCTTCAGTGCCCCAAGTCAGGATATTTCTGTCTTGAAGGTTACAGCTGGTTTCCTGCCAAGTGTGTTTGGCTTTGGCTGCCAGGCAGCAAAAAGGGCCCTGAGATACTGACTTCCAGTAATGTGCCAATTCCTCAGAAATAATGACTAAACTGAGTTCATTCCTTGGCCTCAAGCCTAGTCTGTTATACCTACAATACAGGGCCAAAGTTTCCCATCATGTGAGACACTTCTAAATCCCCATTTTCATTACAGGGATAGATGGGCTGTCCAAAGAGTTTAGTTGTCCAGCACTACATTCCTTTCTGGAGAATAAAGCTATGTCTCACATTCCAGGACCAGGTCACTCAAGGAAAGTGCTGTCACTGTTGTTCCAGTCCTGCTGAATTTTTTAAGCTCATGTGATAAGTTTTACAGGGGATTTTTGGGTGGTGATCCCCTGGTTTACATGAAGCGGATCCAGTGTTTTCCCTGGAAAGCCACAACACAGATTGTGTTCTGGTCCCTCCCTATTCCAGCACTTTTGCAGCTATACTCAAAATTTCATACCATAGACCTGGTCAGTGAGTGTAGCAGAGGTGATCCCAGTCTTCCCTTATTCGTCCTTACAGGTGTTTTTGTAGGATTGGTCTACTTAGCAGTTCCTTTGTTGTCTGCCAGTGCCTCCCCACAGCACAGCGGAAAATTATCCAGAGCGCAACTGCCTTACTGTTATAAGTCATTTAGATCATAGCTGTTCATAGTGAGGTTAATGAGCAGGACTGTTTAATCCTTGCTTTACCCATATCCACATTAAACCAAGGATCTGATTGCTGCTCCTGTGCATGGCCTAGTGACCTCTAGGAAGGCTTGGAAGGGTCATCAAGAATGGAATCAGCTTCAAAAGCAGGGCTTAAAAGAAGGAAGTAAAAAATAGAGAAGCAGTCTGCATTTCCTAATTTTTTTTTAATTTTCTTATTTCATCTTTTTATTTCTCCCTTGGCAGCTCTGTGCTTCCTTCTCACAATGTACTTTGGTGATCATGGAGATGGAAGGGCAGTATCTGCTTGTTTTTCCACTGGATATGAGCAGCCAGAGAGAGTTCTCTGCCCAGACTAGTTCCCAGGCTAAGGTGCCTCATCACAAAGGTGCCTAAGCCCATGGTTGGGTCATCTCCTCCACAGAATGGACTTCTTCCCTGCAGTTTCAATCACTTCAGACACAGAAACCCAAGTCAAAAGGCTGAATTAAAAGGCAGACTCAGATTCTGTCTCTTGTATTTGGCTGGAATGACGCACAGAGCCCACTTGAGTTAAGTTTTTTTGTGGGCTGCTTTTCCTTAAAAGCTTTGGAAGGCTGCCATTAGGATTAACCCCAAGAAAGAAGCAGGGTCTGAGGGTTAAGCTGGACAGACAAGCTCTACTCCATTCAGCAGACTCCAGCTGCAAGGCTTGGGAATGCTGACCCAGTGCGCTGGTAGACTATCATAGACAGTGGTGCAGTAACAGAGCCCCTCGCTACTAAACCATTCATTTAAATGAGCCAACAAGAGTAAGCAAATGTAATGACTATATTATGTGACAATTACCTTGGCACAGACATATCTCAATTCCCAGCAGGCCAGCATCAACAATCGTGATTGACAGCACCAGCGAGGCTCAGAGTTACGGATCTATAGAGAAAGCAAGCTGCTCCTTCTCTAGGCTGGCAAAACCATCACACAGGAGATCAAGCTAAGATTGCAGGTGACAGGCAGGGAGAGAGAGAAATCCAACCCTACTTTCTCTGCAGCAGTAGTTCTGACACAGTATGCCAACTTCTCTTCACTGTCTCATTTTCTTTTCAGGTCGCTGAACAACTCATTAATCCATTTGGAGAAGATGATGATGATTTTGAAACTAATTGGTGCATCGATAGAAATTTACAGGTTGCTGTTGTTATTTCTACTTCCAGCTTTACTGTAACATAGGTTATAATTACATTTAATCCTATTTCTTAAATTCAGGAACAAATTAGGGCAACAAGTGTCAGCAAAACAAATTCTTTCCCTGAAGGAGTATCTGTGGCTGTGATCCCCAGAGTTTGTTTCTACAATCTAATTTATCTTGATTGTGTTATTTGGTGTTTATGATGCCTGACTAAACATGCAAATAGGTGACCTCAAACTTTATGCCTTGGAAAAACATGTAATGTAGGTCAATCGTGCAAAATCCAAAAGCCATTCCCACATAGATAAGAACATATTTTGTTAATCTGAATGTCTTGAGATTAAAATACTGCATATGATCCTTCCTTTAAAAAAATAGGCAGTGAAAATGCTACAAGAATCACACAGGGCCCTGAATTAATAATAAGCAGGGCCAGTACTACTTGCTGCCACCCACAGCAGCATCTGTGGTTGGCACAGGAGCCAGTGTCCTCAGTGGCAGGAGCAGTGAGATGACCAGGGTACACATTTGTTGCAGTTACCTCCAGTTCCCAAACAGCCACTGTCTGTTGTGCCATGAAGGAGCTCAGAGATGCGAGGAGGTCCCGCAATACCCACTGCTCCCCTTGCACAGAGCCAGACATAGGGCTGGCTGAGCTGCTGTCAGTTGCACTTGAACTGAGGGCCACTGAGAGAGCAAAGCAGAGCCCAGGAGTTAGAGAGAGCAAGGACAGGCTAAGCAAACCACTGTATTAATCAAAGTGATGCAGGTTGCACTGGAGTGGGAGAGGACTTCACACTGCCAAAGATGCCCTCTGGCTTAGCACTGCTTCAGGGCATTCACACTGTGATGCCTTACAGCCCCTCATACCAAATACATCAGAAGGCACTGGAACAGGATGGTCACGTATTTGGTTCTCAATGTCTTAAAATGAGCATGAAGCCTATCAGAAAGACCCTTGACCTCTGGACATTTTAAGGAGCACAGCTAATACTTTACACAGACTTTCCATAGCATGTGGAGGATCACATGTAAGTACATCATGTGTGTGGGAAGGACTTCAATCTGACATAAATATCTTTGCAGTACAGAAGACTCAAGTTACACTAAAATTTATACTTCCATGAATATAAGTGGATATAGGGGGTTTATTTTATAATACTGAGTCTCTTCCTACTGTCCAGGCCATGATGCACAGCTTGTGTTAAAAGGTTTCTGAAAGAATTGTTGACCCATGGAGTATAAAGCAGGTTATTTCATATACTGTACTATGCTGAAAGTGACATGATTTATACCCAAAAAAATTTAAGGTCTCACTTCTGGCGGTGGATGAGATGCACATGAACTTGCCAAGAATGGAGAAAGATATTTACTGGAATGATTCCTCTGCTCGGCCACCCTACACAAAAGCAGCTGCTGATTACTGTATTCCTTCATTTCTTGGATCGACTATTGAAATGGGGTGAGTGGCACTAAGGTCCTTCATGCTGTCACAAAGGTCACTACCCCTACAGCCCCTGCTGATTGACAGTCAGCACAGGGAGGCAGGCTATGACAATGCTGCATGTGGGGAAGATGGAAATGCGGAATGATGTTAAGAGGGAGTGGACAGGCTCATGTTGGTGGGATAATATCTGCAGTGGTCCCTGTGTGCGCAAATATTGTGCACACATAGCTAAATTGTATAATTAATAAATACAGCATGTTTGCAGGGACAGTTTGTTGACGGTCTCTGAATCTCAGGATGGCACCTGAAGACAGTGACTGACTTTACTTAATAATACTTTCTTCATTACAGCTGCTTCATACACACAACTAGCAAAACAGCTATTCCTTTGCTCATTTAGTTAGCAGATGACAGCTACAATCAGTCCAGATTTTTATGAAGATTAACAAAAAGTCATTCTAAGTGTTGTGTGACTTTTCATTGACTAATCTAGGCATGGAAGTTGGAGTGGTCAGATTTTGTGAAGGGATGAAGAGGATTTACTTACAGAGATCAACACAAGAGCCATTGATACAAAGAAACATATAGAGGATATAGGATTGCCCCCTGTTGTTGGGATCTACCTGAGAAATCAGTGATAGGCCAGTTAGCTTAGAAGCTGCTACTTTAAATACTTGTGACACACAGTCACATAGACAGGTCAGTAAGTGTAAATACCATCATGCCTGAACAAATACCAGGCAACTAGATGTTCTTATCTGAAAATCTTTTTTAAACTTTACGCTAGCCTTTTTTTAACTTTAAAAATTATCTCAAGATGTTTGCAATTTTTTTATCATTTCCTGCCTTTGTCAAAATAAAATATACTTAATTTTGTGTTTCATTTGGCCTTGAAATTGCTGATTTCTCATTTTTAGTCCTCTTATTTTTTCATTTTTGCATGCATTTTACTACAGAGGACAATGGTTGATATGATTCCTTTTTATCACAATCAGCCTTTTCGGAATTATTTACTTCTGGAAAAACTACAAAATGGCAAAGAGAAAAGTAAAGAAGAAAGTTAAAGAGAAAAACTCACAGAATATAATTTGTTTTACTGCAATTGCTAGAGGGAAAGGGTGGCAAAGAAGAAACTTTAAGTCTGCAAGCAATTTTTTTGATAATATGCACTTCACACAAAATATGAAGGAAGAAGTGAATAAAAGGTATCTCCCTGTTAGCCCTGTGAAATGCAAACAGCTCCGATGTGTTCACTTTTTATTAATTATTTTCTCATCTTAACTGTTTATGTGTTCATATCTCTAAAAATAATGGGAAGTTCTTATGCAAACTTCAAAAACAAGTTCTAAAGATTCATCCAGATCCAAAGCAAATATATAAAACCTGAAGCCTTCTTCAGTCACCTCAAGTTGATATTAGGAACAGGTTGCCCAAAGAAGTGGCAGATGTCCCATTCCCCGAAACACTCCAGTTCAGGCCGGATGGGGCATTGAGCAAGCTGATCTAGTTGGAGCTGTCCCTGCTCATTGCAGGAAGGTTGGATTACACGGCCTTTAAAGGTCCCTTCCAATGCAAACTACTCTATGATCTTCACAAATGCTGGATGAAATTCCTCTGTCCCTCCAGGTTAGTGTTGCCTCCCTGTGCTCCTTAGCTCAGATTTAGCCAAAGCCCCTTTGCCATTCTTGCCCTCAGGACAGATAACTAGGCCAGTTTGGCTTGTCTTTGGGGTACACTGAGTCAGTAATGTGTACTGAATGCACTGGCAGGTGCAGCAAAAGTTGTTCTCATGAACCACCGAGGCTGTTCAGGAGAAGAGTCCCAGGTACAGGTGAGACTTTCAGACATTCTATCACATCCCAGATGTGAGACTTGGCCATCTGAGTAATTCCAACATTTTTTGAAACAGTTGCACTCTTCTTTCAGCATTAGCTTTTTCACTGTTGTTATTTTTGCCCAAAGGATTCTCCCAAAAAATAACTGCAGCACCAAGCAGGACTCCTTTCTCCTTGTTCCCTCACCTTAAGCACAAGCCTAACCATGTGCAGCCTCAAAGGGCTGCAGCCCAAATAGGAAATGGTGCCAGATACCTGTCTGGATGCCCTCCCAGCCTGGTCCTCAGGCAAAGAGACACCTGGATGTGGAGAGCTCTCTGTGTGATCTGGCTGGTTCAAAGGCACAGGCGCTCTTTCTTTTCCTGGCACTTTCATCCTTTTCATGCTCTTCCTTAGCGGTGCACTAGGGCCTTGGTTCTTATGTCTTCCTGCTGAGACAGAGGGATATATGTGCCTAGAGACCTAACGCTTCCTATATGTAAGTGAAACCTACTACCTGGCTTTATTTGGCAGGCTGGCTGATACCGAATTCCTCTATGGGGAAGAGTGGCCCTGGGAAGAGGAGAAACACCACAGACAATATTCAGTGTTGAGAAGAGTCAAGAGATTTCTCAGCGTCCATGAGGGTCCTTCCTACCCAGATCACCGACGTTACAGTCGGCAGACAAGTGAGAATTCAGTGTTTTTCCCAGCAGATGAAAAGGGACACATCAGGCGGCTGCAGGAAATGCACACAAGGGGAAGGCACTCTGCCTCGAGCTTCAAGAAGAGACATGAAGGAGCTGACAGAAGTAACAGGCTTCGCAGTAGCCGAGATCTGGGGCCCATAACTGAAACCTCAAGGAACGAAGCACAGTTTGGTGACAGTGACACCTCATCTGAGACAAACAAGCCAGTTCCTGAGGTCATTATCTCTGAAGCTGAGGAGAATGCACCTGGTGTGCTGGACAAACCAGAGCTGCCAACAGAGCGCTCTGCGAGCATGCCAGAAGAGAGGCTCCAAAGGATCCTAGCAGAGGCAAATGTGGCTCTTCTGAACCAACCTTTTTGCCCCCCAGAAATGACTACATACCTCTCAAACTCAGAAGTGCATCAGTCACTTCCTAGTGTGATAGGGGAGCCCAAACATGAGCCCCATGGCAGTAACATAGCTGGTCTCATAACGGATCATGAGAGAAGCCTTCAGCGATGGAGTTTACCAAGCTTCCATAGTCCTAATACAGCACAAAATGCTGATGCTCCACCACCACTAACAGATTCTAGGACAACTTCACAGCAAAGGACCTTCAGTGATGGAAAAACTGTTACTTCTGCTCCAGAGATGTTTGAGATGCAGCACTTATGGGAAAACATGGACAGCAAAGAAACAGCCATAGTAGAATTTTCTAATGATGAAAGTGAAAGAAAACTTTGACCCTGCTTCCTCTGGGTTTGACTGAACTTCTCTTGAATGTGGTTCTCACACATTTACTAAAAGTGCAAAAGCACAGACTCGATGCTCAGACAAGTCCTGAGCAAGATCCAATAGAGGATTTGGGCATCTAAATAAGAAGTGTTTTGGTGACATACTTTAAGCCACTATGTCATTAGCTTGAAACCTGTGACCTTTTGGGGAAAACATTTACAGGGAGAACTGGGAGGCTCGGGAGTAGATGCAAACCATCTAGTGCAGAGAGCAGTGAGCTGTGTAGGCTCAGCTAGAAGAAACACTAAGGTTATCAGAAGAGCAGAGATGCTTTTGTCCACTTTGGATCCAGGCTGAAATCTGCTGTCTTTGTCCACTCCATCAGGTTAAGGTCACTGACATGCTTGTAAGACCCACCACTTGGTTTCTACTCAAGTGGCTTGCAGATGAGGTGTGGGTTCAATTCCCTCCACAGCCTGGAGAGATTCAGCCCATCATCTCTCACTCCCTGGAAGAACACTTGAAAAATCAGGGTCCTCATTTGTGTAGGACAATAGCCTGCCCCACTCCTGCTGAAGCTATGCCACCATAGTGAAAAAATAAAAGGATTAAATGTCTAATTTCATTAAGAAAAATGGAAGAGGCAAAACTGCTGATGAGCTAGGCATGGGAGGTCTCAGTCTTGGTCTTTGCTCCCTGGAGCACTGTATGTGGCATAGCCAGTGGCTGTTTATTGTAAAATGAGGCTCCCACCTGGCCTTCCCAGAGATTACAGGGCTGCAGCACTCTCTCAAGAGGTGATGGAGCTGCAGGAGCAACTGAGCTTAGGGCTCCACTCTTTGGGAGATCTTCAGATGGAAGTGTACAGGCTGCAGTCATCCCAGGCAGACAACAAAATGGCCCAAGACTGCCCGCAAAATTGCTCTCCACTTCTTTACCTTGCCCCCATTCCCATGCTTCTGAGACTTACTACACACATTCTCCATCAATTGATTAGGTGGCGGCTGCTGCTCCAGGGGTGGCCAAGCAACCTCCCTAAAATTCCTGGTAGTGGCCTGGCCTTTCAGCTGTCACTCCTGCAAGATGTCTGAAAGCAGGCCAGGAGAACAGCAGCAGCTCCTTGTTTTTAGCTCTCACTCACATTTACAAAAACATAGTCCAGAGTATGTCACCAGCATTCTCCCATGAGTAAGTATCCAAGTAGGTGGTCTCACCAGAAAAGGGAAATACAAGGTAGCTCAGGGGCTGGAAAGAACAGAGAGAAGGGGAGACACAGAAAATTATGGGTCTGCAACAGCCAGCAAAGGCAGTATGCACTGTATGGACAGCAAGTCCACCCAGCTCTCTTGCCCAGAAGGTTGCACTTCAGACAATAAAGCAGCATCTCTGCCAGGGTAACTGTAGCCCCAGTGGCTTCTGAGAGTCTTTAGAATTCCATGAAGTTGGAAAGGGAATAAACAGACCTGCCTGCTACTGCTCCTATGGTCAACAACTTAGGTGAGGAGCCCTTCCAGCAGGTTATCACATTCAGGAGGACTCTGCTATCTTATCTGCATAGGCTTTGAACGAAAATCAACTACCCTCCCCATTTCTACTTCTTCCAGCTTTGTTTTAGTCTGGGAATCATCTCCTACTGATGCACATTAGGTATGGTCTGAGCAGAGCCACCCTCTCAAATCCTTCGAAGACACTTAGAAAAGCACATGGATCCCCATCAGTTTAGGAAGCAGAGGGAACCTGGCCCAAGGAAGAGCTGTTTCAACTTATATTATTGGAATTCTAGGTATGCAGAAAAACCAAGCGCAGATTTCCCAGGGACCTACAGAGGCACATCTTCACACCATGAGGTGAGGTGACACTGGTGTCTGACAGCAGCTTAGTGCAGTTTGATCACACTTTGAAATAATGCGTTCTGGTGCATCTTCACTCTTGCCCCTCCTCAGCGAGTCCTCAGGCAAATCAAGTTGCTATGGTCAAGTTTGACCAACAAAATTAGAAACTCTGTGAAGTGAAATTATATTGAAATAAACAGCAGCTTAGCCTAGGAGTCTGATCTTCTGAATGGTCTTTACTGGGCAATACTCAGCTTCTGGAAGCATCTCCTCTTTCCTCCCAGTTCACTGATTCTTCTTGCAACCCAGCTTCTGGAGGCATCAGTTCTTTCCTCCTGATTCCCTACTTCTTCTTGTAGCTGAAGCCATACTTTTCCATTCAATATTTTCTCAATTTAATTACACCTGCAACTGTCAAGGAACTTCATTTACCAATGAGATTAACTTAAACAAATGGTAAATTTGTTTTTAAGGATACCCAGACAGCTCCAGCAACACAGCTAGAAACAAAGTAGAAGTAATTGCTGCTCTCTTCTGTAGCACTTTGTTAAAGTCACTAGAGCGACACAAGTTTCTGGGGAGTTTAGCCATACACAGTGCATAGAAGGTTTTGCAGCAGCTGTGAAGAAAATCTGGCCCATTATCAAGCCTTTTCCTTACATTACATAAGCTTGAGGAACTGTGCTTCCCACTGTAAGGAATTCAAGGCAGAAACTGGAGATGATTGTCAAGTGTCCACTATGAATCTGAACTGAGAGTCCAGTCCCATCACATCTCCTCACTCTAATCCTTCACACAGCTTCCACCAGGGTTTAAGGTGTTGGAGCAAAGTGCTCTTCCTCCTCAATCCAGACATCAGCATGTTTCATCCCAGCACTACTAAGTGTGACAGAGCCTTCCTAGCTTCTCATCATTCAGCTCTGCTTACCTTCCATCATCTTCTCAACCTGGCCACTGCCTGGTATGCACACTGCTGCTTTCCACCAGGAAATTATACGCCTCTCCCACTCACTCTGCCAGCACTCCCTGGCCCTTCAACCGTGTTCATTCTTTGATGAAGGCTAAAGGTGGCCACACAGAAGCCATTAGGTAGATAAAAGCTTTAGTTAAGTCCTACAAAGGGGTCTGCTAGACATGCAGATACATGTTAAATTAGGAATGACAGCTCTGAACTCATGCAATCCAATCTGCAATAAACAATTAGCATTTCACATGGTGGGCCAGCTCCAGGTTGGCTATAATATTCTGTTTATTGCTTGTAAAGAAGCTAGTGCTGGGATGAGCTACCAGAAAAAATCCTCTCCTCATTTAATCTGTTATCTCACTTTTGCAAACATCTGTGGGCTCTGATTTGTATCAAATTATCTTTTGGGATTATATGCTCTCTTAAGCACTTCTCTCAGTAAACTATTTGCCTTAGCATGGTAAATGGACTATTTTAGCAAACACAACAGTCTACAATTCATGTTCGCAGGTACAAGCAATGTGAAATTATTGCATGAATAAATGCACTTTGAGAAACACATTGTCCTGATTGTATTGAACTCTCACATCACATCTTTCCCCTCCAGGACACAGAGCAACCTGAATTTTCAATTGCTGTTACACCTTCTCCTCCCTTTCCTCTCCAGCACTGGAACCACTGTGAGGAAACAAAAATGTAACTGAAACAGCACTAAGACCAAAGCAGATTTTGCTTGGTTAAGTTTTATTCATGTTTACTGATGCAGTATCAGCTTTAGCAATCCAAACAAACACTCCAATGGGTATAATTCCTATGAATCTTCTTTTGCCAAATCAGTGCAGCTACCTGCGGCTGTTTCACCTGAAACTGCTGCCACTGCTGACGAGAAGTGGCTGAGCAAGGGGCAATAGATGTCTAGTGCTGGTGCATTGGTACCATAATTCATCTGAGGTGAAGGGAACTGTGCTATGCCTTTGCATGGGCTGTGGTCTGGGCTTTGTCATGTGAATAGATGCTGCTCCAGCTGCTCACATTGCCAAGGGGCAGAGGTGTCAGATGCTAAAAGCAGCATCTGACCTAAGACATATATGTTAAATGCTGAGACCCAAAAGAGGAATAGAAAAATATCAATCAACAACAAATTCAAGGGAAAAAGCAGGTTTGAGTGATGGTGTAAGGAGCAGGAAATTATGTGCAAGGAAAAGTAGTGAAAATTAGTGGTCACATAGACAGACAGCAGTCAAATTCCCCTTACATAAGCTAGTTGGAGCAAGCTAATTTAAAGAGAATTTTCATGGCACTAAGGAAACAAAGCTGAACAAAACCCAAACCATGGAAAATAAGGAGGAAAAAGAAAGATGTAGGAAATTAAGTGGAAACTAGAAAACAAGAAGGAAAAAAAGATAGCCAGACTAGGTAGGACTATGATTAGTTACCCCCACTTCTAACTTCTATCTTGTCAGCCTGGCACCATTCAGCATTTTTATTCTTCTTGATCTTTTTCAAATCTGAGTGGTGAGCTGTTTCCCCTTTATCATGAGAGCTGTGGTGCCCATCAGTTACTCAGGAAAAATTGTTTCTTGGTTGTAAACACATAGATACTGAACCAAACAAAGGTAACTGCAAAGTCCTTAAAACCTGGAGGGGGACAACACAATACACATTTAAGGCCCAAAGTTTCAGTAAAAGCTCTTCTTCACACACTGTTGAAGATCATTACATTAACATTTGAGTTAAGGCAGAATAAATGCTGTTATGACTAGTAATCCTTCCTGTGAACAGCTTTTGCAAATCCCACTCTGTCATTTCCACGGTCAAAAATGCAGTAAAATGCAGACATGAAGACATCTCCTAAAATCCAGAGTGGGCCAGTGCGAGTGGGGATGTCGAGAGCCTGAAAGCCGCTTATGCAGAAAGTTTGGTCATCAAGAGACTCCTGGAAGGGAAAGCATGTCCTTGTGGCATCCTACTCCAGCCCCAGTTCAGGCAGCAAGGAACAGGGAGCAGGGAGGCTGAAAATACACACCTTTAGGATGTATTGCTCTGCTGTCAGTTTGTACTCGTGGTGTCCAATTGTGAAGCTTATGTGAGGCAAGCTTGACAATCTTCTGCAGTCTACAAGAAACTGTATGCAATGCACTGATTGAGACGGGACCAGTTTATTTTTTTTTTAAATATTGCCCTTTCACTTTAAGACTTTTGAAGCAGGTAATAGTGAATTTACTACACAGAAACAGCACCAGGCTGTCTTACAGGCCAACACTGCCCTCCAGCTTCCCAGTTCCTTTACTTGGTCAAACCAGCAGCCCAGACCACTGCACCAAAGCCCCTAAGGACCCAGGGCCGATGAAAATCCTTGCAAGTCCCAAAAGGAAGGAGGTGAAGGGGACTCTGATGCCCTCCCTGTACCACTTGGAAGGAAAACTGAGTGCATGAGCCCCAGCAAGTCTACATGAGCAAGGTCTACTGAGCAAAGTCCACCAATGGTCTGGCCTCGACTGGGTAGAAGGAGCTGCCTCCAGCCACAGAGGGAGCACCCTGTGGCTGCATTTCACCCCAGGTCCTCCCATAACACCATCACTTTAGGGGAAAAAACCTAGTGAGGAACACAGCACTTTATACTTATACTCTGCTCTAGAGTGGGATTTAAAGAGCGGAACTAAACCCTGTTATGGACATTAATTTCCATAAATAATCCATTCACTTACAGTAACACAGAGGATCATTTCCTGGCCTTTGTAGTTATTTCATGAAATAACTGGTGTGTTAAATGGCACTGCAGAATGCTCTAAGTCTCACAGGGATCTTTGCTATAAACTGTAGTGTTTAAACTCATTGCTTTAGAGGCTTCCAAGAGGGAAGAATCTGCTTTTTTGCTGTTTTTCAATTTGCTTTATAAAAACATAACTCTAAATCTTGCATACACTTACCAGGTGTCATACCATTACAACAAAATAAACCATGGGAAACAGAGGACAAAGGTAAAAAAGGTAGTATAATGGTTTGTAGGATACAAGAAACAAGACATAATTCTATTACACAGCTAGTACATCCAGAGAAAATTAATCCTTGCTGGAAAGAGGTAAAAGTTCTTGTAAAATCACTGATGGATACACTCACTTTTACCGGGATAAATTTGAGCCAATATACTCTGCCTGTGTGTCATAGCCAAAAAATCAGGATATTTTTTGTGGAATCTGAGATGCTGAATGAGTGTTTTTACATCAGCACTGGAGTATATACACTTACACTTCAACAACCTGTTCCTTGTTTATATTATGCTACCATACATACATTGGAAATACATATTTTATCTATATTCATTAGTGTGTACCATTATAAAATCAACATGTTATCTTTGGCATGTATCTGAAAATTTGAACAAAATCAAAATTAAAGGTTTAATTGAGAAAGAATCAGGAGCTTCAGGAGTTACACAGATGTCACTGGAGTCCTCCTCTTACAAAGTGAGGCAGAGTCCACTTTTGTCTTTGCTCTTTGTCCAGTGCACTGGGCAACTGTAATACTCTTAATTTTCTTCCAAGAGCATTTTTGGGTCAGGATGAAGACAAATGCAGTTAACAGAAGCCAAATGTGGAGGCTTTGCTTGGAGCACTGGAGCTGTGGCAACATGCTAGTGATCTGTGGGAGTCAGCCAACGGCCAGCAATAAGGCACAGCAGAATTAAGCTGCTCTTTCCTTGAAGGCAGGGAGGGGAAGGAATGGTGGGGAGCACCAGCAAAAGGGATGCAGAAGAGAGCAGCAGAGAAAGAGGAAAACCAGCAAGGGATCAGAGGAATAAGATTCAGCAGGAAGAATAAGAGACAGCAAGGCTTATCCTGCACCCCATGACTCATCTGCCAGGAGCCAGTGTTGTGACACTGGTGTGCATCCCTCCCAGGAGCCCTGCACAACAACACCTGCTCCATGGCAGGCTGACAATGAGAGGTCCTGACAGTGAAGCCACTGTGGGGCTGTCATTATAATACCGCTCCCTTTCCAGTTGATGCTGACATGGCTGGTCACCAGCACCAAACACCTCCTGGCTTGGGAGAGCCAACATCTTTAACTGGGGACATTCCAAATCCTCTGATCTTCCAAAAGAATTATCCCTCATGCAGAGTACAGATCGATTCCTCTATTCACTATTTCCTAGCACACCAGTTCTGAGAATGGGAGAGGAGGTGAATGTTTGGGAGGAGGCCTGAGGCAGCAAGGCAGATAGGTCAAAACCAGCTTGGCTCTGAGTTCAGTGCTGTCCTGGAAACAAGGCTTTCACTGAGGATTGCCTAAGCAATTATTCTGGTTATTTTCCCACCCTATAGGCTCTTTGCCCCCAGTACCAGTTTCTCTTCCGGTCTGGCTGTTTTCTATCTGTCCAGTTTTTACCTCTCCAGCATTTGATGGACTTGCCCCAATATACTCCTGTAATCGCCTGATTTGTGAAGAGGGGCCGGTGATGAGAGAAGTGCCTGAATCAACGATGGCTTCACAGCCATGGGAGCAAAATGCCACCCGGCCCTGGATCTTTATACTGCAAGTGAAAAACAAGCATCTTTAAGCAAATGGCATATACACTGTGACTGAAATGCATTATTACTAGCTAAAGTACCAGACTACAGATTGAAGTTACACCGAAGGAACAAGTGACAGGGCAACAGGAAATGGCCTCAAATTGCACCAGGGTAGGTTTAGATTGGCTATTAGGAAAAGTTTCTTCACAGAAAAGGTTGTAAAGCATTGGAATAGGCTGTTCAGGGAAGTGGTCACCATCCCTGGGAGTGTTCAAAAGACATGTAGATATGGCACTTGAGGACATGGTTTAGTGTTGCACTTGGTGGTGGTGCTAGGTTGACAGCTGGACTTGATGATTTTGGAGGTCTTTTCTACCCTTAATGATTCTATGATTAAAACTAGTTGCCAAGCTTTGCTAAAGACAGGAGTGCCTGTTCATCTACTTTTCTCTCTAGGGACTCCTACAGCTCTAATTATTTGCTGCCTGCTGATGAATTTGTCCTCACCCACAGGTATGTGTTCTCATCAATTTAGGTAACATGCTCAAGAAAGAATAAAGGAACACTGACTGCTTTGACCAAAGTCAGAAGGAAATATGAGAGTGGGACCCAGAGCTGGATACAGTTTCTGGGTGCCTCAACGTCTTAACTGAACAGTCCACCAAAACTCAACTTGACCACAGGTTTCTCATATTAAAACACACTAACATGTTCTCCCAGAAACCAGCTACCCATGTCACAGTGTATTTAAAAAGCTAAAAAACCCAGGCTCATCCTGGTGAACCCCCTCTCTGAGAGGGGTCTGAGTCCTCTGCATCTGCATCACTAGGTGTTTCTGTCTCTGAAGGTTTTGCCTGGAGAGGCAAATTTCAGCAGGTTTTTGATACATACATACATACTTGCGCACATGTATTTGCCAGTAGCTTTTCTCGGTGACTGGGACCCAGTGGATTGAACCTTTGTAAAGAGAATGGTCTATTCCTCCTAGAATCAACTCACCACCATTCTCAGTGTCATCTCCTCTGAAAGCAAAACACAGGTTAACACAGACATGGGAGTGTGCCAGCACGCACCAATGAGATTACACTTAAAAAGCAAAAGACAAATCACAGCCCTTTCTAAATTCAAATATTGATGGCTGAAAGGGATTATTCCTAAATTATCCCTGCATATGTCCCAAACAATATCTGAGAAGACTTATTGTAGACTGCCAAGGTAGGCATGAGGAGCAGGTTGAGCCAGTTGCTGCTCTCACCTCAGAATAAACACTCAAGCAACTGGTGGAGTTGTGGCTAGGTCCAGAGTAGGGAACAACATTTTTCTGCAGTGTGGCTACTTGGGTGTAGGACAGCAGTTCTCTTCATCTCCTTGGGCCAGAAGGAAACCTCTGGTGAGTCTGAGCTGGGAGCTTTTCTTTCCTTTATGACCAGCTCAACAAGAATAAATCTCTGTCCAAAAAGTCATGGTCATCCCCATAAGATCTTTTCATGCAATATTTTTCAGTGTCAAACTGAAAAGAATCCAATGCCAAGAACCAAAAAAAGGGGTAATTACTTATGAGAGTTGAAGATTTATAGAGATATACAGTTTTTCTACCAACAATTAAAACAGTTTTACTTCTTTTTTGGCAGTGTCTTTTTAAAGACTGACCTTTTCAGATAGAAGGAGAAGACTGGCTCCTCTACCAGGTTCTGGTTCATGATGCTGTCAAACACAGGCAGAGCATTGCCCACTGATAAGGAGGGATAGCCTAAGCCCAGCACACCATCAAAGTGGGCAAGGACAAAAGTTGCTCCTGGCTCAAACACTGACTCGCCAAAGTCCTGTCCCTTGATGGAGATGTTACTTATCTGTTTGGTTAAAAATAAATAAATAAATAATCTATGAAAATTTTGAAAACAATTACAATATCAATTACAAGAAATTAGCCACATTTCAGTTCCATATCAAAGAATTCATTCCGTTTATAAAACCTGGATATCTTTGTGTGACTTGCATCAATATAGCAGGTGCCCATTTGGCAGGTAGGCTGCACCAATTCCTTAGAATGCCTTAATTATGTGGCTGCTTGTTCATAGACCCAGAACAGACAAAGAGCCAAGAAGACAAACAGAAATGAACATAAAATCTCAGGGATTTGCCTTGGTAGCCCAAAGCTGAAGCAGCACCTGCACCTCTCAATACATGGCTAGGTGGGACCTCACCCTGCCCTTGCCTAAACCAGACTAGATTTTCCAAGTCAAGGCCAGTATCAGAACTGCCCTGGAAATTGTTGGCCTGGAGGGCTGACACCCATTTTTGGTGGATGCTCACCTGCAGCGTGTCTTTGCCAGCAATGCCCAGAAGCTGTCCCGAGCCATACTGCAAGGAGAAGGCTTCCCCTCCATGCTCATATGAATCCGACTTGAAGGACTTAAATTTCTGGTGCACCCCTACAGAAAACAAATTACATCTTCGCACTGAGAGGGGGTCCCAGCCATGCACCTGATCCCCACTGCAGAACCAGATGAGATGTAGGAGAGACAGATTTCTGCTTTTCTTATGAGAAAAGCGTTGATTGAAATAGTGCAGGCACCTCACTTCCCTGGCAGGGCATACCTATTTTTCTGTACCTGAGAGGTTATTTTGCATTTTAAAGACAAATTAAAACAAAAATGGGCATTTCCACCACTTTTGGCAGCTCTCCCAGGTCTATTTTTATGCCTTTTATATCAGGCATCTCGTGGTGTTAAGGGACACTTGGTAGCTGCAGCTGGCACCTGCTCTGTTTGTGGGATGACATGAGGGGCAGAGACAGAGGAGAAAACCAGGGAGAGGACAGCAGCCCAAAGAGATGCTCTAAATTCTTTTCTTCCAAGTCCCCACTGCAGGCGAATTCCTTGGGAAAGGAGAAGTGGTCAAGGTACCCAAGACATGAGGAGCATAAGGAGAATGATGGTTCTTACTGCACGCCTCGCTGATGCAATAAGCTGAAGGGACCCAGAAATTGGAGGAGCCGGTGTCAAACACGACGGTGAAGCTCTGGGGTGGAGTGCCGACATTCACCACTCCATAGTACTGCGCCTGGGGGAGGAACAGCCCGTCAGCCCCAGCGGCCTCCACAGAGCTGCTCCTGGGGAAGAGGTACACGTGGGAGCATCACACAATGTTTCTCAGGGGATTCTGCGCAATTTCATTGCAACATAAATGCACACCACAGGGAAGCGTGTCTGGTTCCACAAGTGGCTCCAGGCAGCAGATTTCACCCCAGCTGAAAGCACAATGGTCAGGCATTTTTGAAGCCTTTTGAAGCAAATATTGAGTTCCCTGTGGAGTCAACAAATCCTCTTGCACTGGCTTCAGAGGTGGCAAGGTCACCCCCAAGATGAAGCTGTCACATGACCACACAGTCTTTCAGGCTGTTTCTTACTGATGTCAGTAAGAAATCAGTGTTGTAAAGTCAGCACAACCTGCCTCTGCTGGCTTCAGAGGGCTCCAGCTGGTGGCACGCACACTGTCGTATGTGGCTGGCCTTTTTGTTTTGTAGTTAGCAGCTACTAGCAAGTCAAAAAGTATTGTGTTGCACAAACTGTTCCTGATGTACTGAACAAAGTTCATCCAGTGGATGAAGAAACCACTGACCATCACTGGATACCAGTTGCGACTGAAACTGTGAACATGTGAATGATGGAGTGCAGTGCTTATCCACATCCCATATGCAAGTGTCTAAGTGCTCCTATCTGGCCCTGGAAGAGCACTTCACCATCAAGAGACCTATTTTTAGGAAGAGGCATTTCTGGAATTCAACTACAGATAGAAAAGCAATAGCTAGTGCCAAGCTTTGTGCAGCAATACAAATATTTGAATATGTACCTTTAAGTGCATACTTGTTAGTTAATACACTGAAGTTTCTGACCCCACAGTTTACAATCTGAATGAGATAATCTTGAAAAGGCAAGCAAGCATGCCATTCAAGAGAATATCCAGTTACACAGCAGGATTTTATTCCCTCCTGTATTAAACAAACCTTAATCCATGAATCTGTAAATTGAGGCAATTCTGAGGAATGTTCAGTGAAAAACAAACAAACAAACAACAAATCCCAGAAAAAAATCACAAACACACTTCAATAGAACCTTCACAAAACTGTTCTAGTGCTACTTGGACATGCTAGTCTCCAGAATTAAATTCCAGGGATAAAATCAGAAAAATAAAAAACTCTACGTAGGTCTTAGTTACCACTGACTCCGTGAGATCAAATAAATGAGATGTGGCAATTTTTTTATAACACACAAACCTCCAAGTTTCTGATAAATAGAATATGACTAAATGAAAGAATCAGATTCTGCTATGAAACACCCAATAGTTTACCAAGACTGATAGAGTAAACCCCACTATTTCTTTGGGGACCTAGCCAAGTTCAATACAGATCTATAAAAAAATAGAACTAGTCATAGGACAACCACTGCTAGACTACATCAGCTTTCTACCCAGGTCCCAAGCTTCCCTAGATCTAGATATACTTTATTTTGCAGACTGAAAAACTGATTTTTTATGATCTAATATTTATAGCACAGAGCATAAAGACACCTCAAGCCCTATAATTTCATTGTGAGAGTAGATTTGGAATGTGCTGGGGAAAAAAATCTGCCTTCAACAGAATAATGAGTCCTAATAGTTGCATTACCAAAACTGTACTTACATTCATGTAATCATACAGCCTTTCTGAAGCAGTTCCTACCGATAAAGCAATATCTGCAGGGAAGCAATGCAGGTACCTCCGGACAAAAACATCAGGGTGGTGATTCCTCAAAAATTCCTCTAATTCTCCTTTTTCCTTCAGCTGTTTCTTGATAGATTTGAATCGAATCAGAGGGACTCTATGCAAATAAAATAAGGACACAAAAAATAACTGGTTCTTCCTTCTAGAACTCTCATATTCTCTCTTTTAAAAAAAATGTTTCTTTTTGAGACCTCAAATAGCACCAAGCACAGTCCCCCGGGAAGCCAGCTGAGACATGCATTAGCCATGCCAGATGTGTTTTCTTACCGTTCCATGGCCATGATGAATGGGATGGAAACCACAGCCAACAGAATCACCCTCATGGCTTCCAGTGGTTCAGAGTCTAATGACACTCCTTTGCTCAGAAGTCCCTTTTTTATGGCCTGTTGTCAGCAGAGGGCCATTCGCCAGGTCAATCAGTTGCAGGAGGTCAGTGCTTTGGCAGAAAACCAATTAATTTACCCTCAGACTAACTGCGGGATTGTGCAAATAGTGGTGTCCAGTGCAGCTACTCAGACACAGATAACCAGAGCACAGCCGAGACCAAACAGACATTTTAATAGCAATCCATAATGTCTTTTATATACCTATAATGCATGGGGTGAGCTTGGCTTCTGTTATGTGGGAAAGAGGAAGCAGTCCAAGGACTTGCTGCTTTTCAAGCTAGATTTAGTGAGAAGTCCCTTGGAAGCAATCAGCAAAGAGAAAGAGCACATAACATATAACCATTTCTCTTTTGCATGGAGACATTTCAGCAGGGCTGAGCAGATAGGCATTTGATGGGCCTGTGACAAGTCAGCCCCCAACAGCTGACATTTAATTCCCTTTTTATGGGAGAACTCCAGTCTAAATATGATGTGAGTGCCACCCCAGAAAATGGGTCTTCAAAGTAAAAAACATGACAACCTGCAACATACAGTAATAAATGGCCAGTAGTTTTGCACAGCTTTCAGCAAGCCATTTGAAGTGCACTCTCAAATTTATTTTCCTGAGAATTTCTTGAGGTGTCAGGCTCCCACCCCTGCCTGACACTTGGGCTCAAGACAAGCCTTCAAAAAAATAACAGTGTAAAAAAAGAGACACTGACCTGGCAGAGTACACCCCTAAACCCATTAACTGCCTAGGAGGAAGCTCAGCACTGTCTCCAATTTACTTTCCAGACTTTTTGAATGTTTCCTCTGCACAAGAAAGTGCATTAAGTAACCACATGCTGAAGCTGAGCATATATTAAAGCTAAATTTGAATAATCAGCCATTTTTGCTCAAAAGACTATGGTAGCATGCTCAGAAAAGACCAGCAACACTTTTTCCCAGGCAACACACCATTTCTTTAAAATAAACTGCTCATCATGTGAAGGTGAAGTGGAACTAGATAATCCGCCCAAAAGAGAGTGAATGTGAGACAGTGCATAACAAAGAGTGAATGTCAAGAACATGGAGGAGGTAGGAGTCATCATCTGCTCTGGCTCAGTCAAGAAAAAGCAGCGGAAAAACTCAAACACATGGTGTTTGTGAGAAAAGACAGGGTCTAAATGTCTGTCACAGGCTTTAAAGAAACACAAAGCAAACCATTATCAGTATATACTAAAGTTCTTAAGAATTGTTCCTT
Source organism: Pithys albifrons albifrons (assembly GCF_047495875.1). Classification (NCBI taxonomy): domain Eukaryota; kingdom Metazoa; phylum Chordata; class Aves; order Passeriformes; family Thamnophilidae; genus Pithys; species Pithys albifrons. The sequence goes on from NC_092460.1 coordinate 65,888,672, forward strand.
CTAGTTTCTTTGTTATGTCAGACTGATTGGGAAGGGGCATAAGAGCCACAAAATCAGTAAGTTTAGAGCTCTATTCATTAGTACCCAAGATTTTGAAGTACATAGTTTCCTTTTTCTAACATACGTCCAAAATTGTGAGGGCTAAACAAACTCAGCAAAGGCTGAGCCTGGTGTCACCACACAGCTGTGTGCAGAGCTTTGGATCTGAAAAGGCACCAGCATCGCTATTATGATAGTTTGTTTCAAAAACTAATAGATTCTCAAAAATGCATATTGAATTCCATTTCACTGTGATTTTTTTTCCCAGTCATCTGGCTCTGGGTAATGTTCTCCATGTCTTCTGGACTCAGAGGTTTTACACAAGTTACCATTTTCTGTCCCAGTCATCCATCCCAGCCATTGATCTGCAGAAGCTGGATACCGGACATGAGATTGGTGAGAAAAGATGTGGCCATTTGTGAACTTCCAGAAATCAAAGGCACTCCAATTGCCACCTGATGCACAGCAAGCAGATGTCATGCCCTCGGGTAGGGCAGTCTTGCTTTGACTAGAGTAAGATAATGTCTGTGCTGAGTGGCTTTATCACCTGAACTTTTCCTCAAATGCCACAAATGCTTGTGGGAAGTCATTAATGTTCATGTTGGAGGACATCATGATAACTCTGAAGATATGAAGTGGCTTTCAAAACACCGCCTGTGTCTACTGAGGGGACTGCCTTTGCCTTAGAGCCTCCACTAAGTCACTGATTCTCAGAAAGAACATGATTGTTCAGTTTACTGCAAATGTAGCACTTTATTAAACCACACACTAAGGTTATCCTTTCCCAAACTCTCTGATCTCACAGTATGTTCCAAGCAGACATTCATTTAGCTAACAGAGGTACAAAATACAGCACCAAAAGGTCATCGTGACTTTTGTTTGATAAGCTGGAATAATGATTAAACTACAATGCAGAGGATCCCTAAGAAATAGTTATTTGCAGCTTAAAAGTTCTTTTAAGTAGAATTAATTCAAGTAGAAAAAATATCCCTGTCTACAGATATAAAGCACATTGCAGTTATTTGTCTGAATAAGGATTATTGAGAAAAATATGCAAAAACTGTATTATTAATATAGTCATACCTATGCTTTTGTGTTGTTCTGATCAGCAGGTTATCTGAAAAGATTTGTCTAAGGGACATGTCTTTGTCATGAATGTAAATTCATTACCATTTATGCCAAACGCATTTGGTTTTCCACAACTGTAACCTACAGTGTCTTAAAAAGAGGGACCCTTGCCTTTAGAAGGTGTCACAGCTGCTTAGAAATTAAAACAAATACAAGAACCTGCTGAATGGGAATATTTTCTGAAATGTAAAATCACATTCCAGGGTAACTGCTTGGAAAAGGGTGCCCTGCAAAATCCAGAAACAACGCATTCCCCACTGGGGTCCCCTGACAGGGCAGTGAAGGGTGTGGTTGGAGGTGCCTGTTCAGTGTGAACTGGTCTCTTGCTGCTGGGATACCACACACAGCACGTCCTGCCTTCTGACACCAGAAAGGGAATTTTAGCACCTCTCTTCCACAGCACCACTGCAGATGAATGCGACATTATCTTTTTTCTCTTCTAATCCTCTGCCCAGTTTCTCCATCCAAAACCCATTTTATGGCGCTCAGGTCTCAGCACTCATTGTTCTCCATCCTGCTGCAACAACGGTTCCCAGATGTCCTCTTTGTTTTCTCCTCCCCCAGGGAAGTCTTCCATGCATTCCACAGTATCACTGCTGCATGGCACAACCACTCATCTTGCAGGGAAGAGGCTAGCAAACATCATATAGCCTATATCCAGCTGATAGCTAAGACCTGCTTTACATTTGAAAATAAGTGATAGTAGAGAGCTCTCTATTAGATTTGACCAGAGATCCAGAAGCCACTTTAACTGTTTGATACTGCATTTTTCTCAACCTTCCATTTACTCTGCCTTTTGTTTTTCCAAGAGTGTGGCTCTCAGCAGTCACAGATTTTGGTGGTATAGCACCTAATGCCCAGAAACCAACTGCAGATTGTTTGAAGAAAATATTCTCCCTAAATTATGGTAAGTGTGGCAAACGACAGCCATGAGCTATAGATATCAAAGCAAAAAGCCAGGTGCTGGAAAGGTTATTTCACTTTAGAACACTCTGCCAGCTTTCACACCCAAAGTTCATGGTACAGCCATGGCCAACAGACAGGTCATCATGGCTAGGCTTCGTGAACGGAGATTTAGGAAAGACAGGCAGGACAATCATAAATGGGAATCTTAAAGGTCATGTAGTTCCAACACTCCTGCCATCAGCAGGGACATACATGAATCCCCAAGAAAGCTTAAAAGAGCAACAGCTCAAGAAGTCTAACTATGCAGAGATTCCTACACATGGGAATACTCCTCCTAGAAGTCAGAGGTTCTCCCAACCTGAATAGCAAAATGGGTCTTGGTGAGAGAAGAACAGTTTACACTGTCACATAACTTTTTAACATCATATCTATCTCTCATAACAAGTGAGAATCTTGATAGAATGAAATTGGTGGGAATTTCTTGACAGGTTTTGGTACAGATACAGGAACTGCGGTAGCACGGTTGGAAGGTGGATGGAGAACAGCCTTGGCACTTTGTGATAGCACATTAAATGACGATTCAGACAAGTAAAACGTAATGAAAAAGGCCCTACAAAGTCAAGAGGGCCAGAGCCCATAGTAAAGACCAGTAAATTAAGAACATAAAGAGTAAAACAGCTCAAGATAGCAATTTGCCAAGTATCTGTGTTAAAGTTTTACGATAAGTACTGGGTGGCAAATTACATTCAGAAATTATGTATCTGGCACCTTGAAAAATGCATCCCTGAAAGTGCCACTCATCTGGAAAGACAATCAGATACAGGCACATATTTTAAACGATTTATCTGAAACTTCTGCTAAAAGTTTCATAAAGGTTAAACATCTGAGTTTAAAAATTTGGTCTTTTGTGAAATTTACTTTGTCAAGCCAACCCCTGCTGCCCTTACTGGCTGCACAATCAGAACAAGAGGTGCAGGGGCAAAATCAGAGAACATTTACAGTATGCAAGAAGAGGCAAGAAGGAATGTTTGCAGGGGGGAAAGTGGGAGTGTGGGTGAGAGAGGGAGACCTGCACTGGGCCGTCCTGTCTATAATCCCCATCACCAAACACTCACTCGGTTATCAGAAACATTTCAGAACCCTTGAGATTAATGGTTGGTGCCATGTAAACAGAGCCTTATATTGGGAAGAGAGAGTTACTGTTAGGCCAGTGCACAGCAGGAGAGGACCAAGGCAGGTCCCTATCCCTTGCAGTCTCGGCCATCCCAAAACAAAATCGTGGGATGGGCAACAGTCTGAAAGCCATAGTTGCTGTTGTGCCCTCCAACAAGTGCCAGAAGTACCTCCTAGAAGATCTAGAAGAGATGCCAGTGGATAAAACGGTGGATCTGAGTGGCAGGCAGCTGAGGCGACTGCCTCTGCACATTTGCTCTTTTAGGGAACTCGTCAAGCTGTACCTGAGCGACAACAACCTGAATCATCTGCCTCCCGAGCTGGAGCAGCTACAAAATCTGCAGCTCTTGGCACTGGACTTCAACAACTTCAAAACACTGCCTCTAGTGGTGTGCACACTGAAGCAGCTGTGCATCCTCTACCTGGGCAACAACAAGCTCTGCAGCCTGCCCTTGGAGCTCCGGTTCCTGCAGAACCTCAAGACCCTCTGGATCGAGTCCAACTGCCTGCAGTACCTGCCCGAGGTGGTGTGTGAGCTCAGCCTGCTGAAGACGCTGCATGCCGGCTCCAACGCGCTGCACACGCTCCCTCCCCAGCTGCAGTGCCTGCAGGAGCTGCGCACCATCTGGCTGTCAGGCAACCTGCTGTCCGAGTTTCCCCCTGTGCTTCTGGACATGCCATTTCTGGAGGTGATTGACGTGGATCGCAATTCCATCCGGTTCTTCCCCAGCCTAGCTCACCTTCCTGGCCTGAAGTTGGTGATCTATGACCACAATCCCTGCAGAAACGCACCCAAAGTGGCCAAAGGAGTGCGTAGGGTGGGGAGGTGGTCAGAGGAGACCCCTGAGCCCCGCAAGCGGTCTGGGGCAGTGATAGATATTACGCTCGATGAGAAACCCTTGCTGCCTCCTATTGCGAAGACAGAGCCAGAAGCTGAGCCCTGCTGACACTCAACTGCCTGTTCTGGCGAAGGTGGCACCACACTCACACCACTACCTGCCCTCTACCTCTCCCTTGCTTGCTGATGCCCAGGCACCACCACACCACCTGGCTAGACTTCAGGAGCAGGTGCAGTGACACCAAAACTCTTATACAGACACTCGCTTTTGCACAGCACCCAGCACTCCCCCTAGAGAAGACTTCCCTCCCCTTTCCCTCTCCTCCCATGACAGGACCATTCAGAGTTCATGGCAGAGATGAACACTCAGTTTAGATGTTTTCCATGGATGGATTGCACAATGCATGCATGGATTTGCTGCTCTTCACCCGTGGGCTCACTCTTGCCACTCTTACCTTGCTGAGGTGTCCGAGCTCAGCTGGAAGCCACTGTTCAAAATGATCACTGCTGAGAGTCACAGCTCTAAAGCAACCCACAGCATTTGTCTCAAGACTTATCTGAAATGAATCAACAGTTTGAAGGTTTCCCTGCCTGCCACATGGGAAGGGGCAGTGGAGGTCCAGATGCACTGCCAAGGAAACATACCAGGGCGCTCTCCTCTTACTGCTGCTGGCCTTCTTCCTGCAAAATTTGCAAGAACTTAATTTTGTTTCTGCCGAGCAGCGTTTCAAATCATGGCAAGGAAAGCTAGAGGCTTTGCTGCAAGATTTTGTTACTTGACAACACTGCCTGTAAAGGCAGCAGGACAGGACGAGTTTTCATGGAATAGCAAAGAAGGAAATCAAAGCCCAGTTAAAACAGAAAACCAAAAGAGCTGCAAAGGTAAAGCTGCATGAATAAAACCCAGGGCTGGGAGCCTGCCACTACAGGCTTGCACACAATCTGAAGCCGAGGCAAACTTTACTCAGATTGCAGCCAGGTATTTCTCCAGGTTGCAACTCTGACCAGTTTAGATCCCCTTCAGACTGATTTTTTTAAAGGAAGCTTTGCTTTAATCAAGTAACACAGAAATCTGGCTCAAAATGACATTTTAAACTTTGGATTTCATTGAATTTAGTGAAAGGCAGCTTTTGTAACATGGGTGGAAAGCCTTTGGTGGTGCACTCTTCCAAGTGGAACTCTCACATCAGTGCAGCCTGTAGAAGCATCATCAGCTGACTTTCCAGAAAAGGTTTGATTCCATGCCAGTTTGTCATCTGCATGCTTGAAAAATTATCTGGAAATATACACACTCTGCTAGCACTTGATGTCTTGTTAAAGTCCAAATCTGGATTTGGCTGGCACCCATATAGTGTACTACTTGTCAAATTAAATAAAGTATACTAGCATCTTACCAAGTTTAACCATTCTTCTTTGGAATTAACAGAATTCTCTTTATAAATTCTTTATCTAACCTTGTTCCAACAATTTCTGCCCACAAAAGGAAAGCAGAAGACTTTGGGGCTTTATTAACATCCAAGGTCAAAGTTTTACTTCCTACAAAACTTACCTGGTACTTTGACTATCTGAGGGGACGGGGAGAAGGTGCCGTCAGTGGCTTGTCAGTGGTTTGTGTTTCACACAGCTCTCTCCAGACAGTATTGGTACTTCTGGAGAGCTGAAGAGAGTTCAGAGGAGCATTCTGTAAGCAGATTCCCTTCATTTTAGGAATGCTAAGGAAGAAAAATGTTTGCAGCACACATACTTTCGTACTTCAAGTTAATGTTTCTGCTTTGGCAGAGTTGCCTGGTGTTTGGGCCAGAAGAGTCACAATGCCTGGCAAGCACCTCTGGGCTTCCACAGACAGGGCTTCCACTTGTCTGTGCTAACAGTCGTCACAAAACCGGGGACAGAGAGCTGCAGGAATCAGACTTCCGTACAACCTGAGCATAAAGAAACTAGTTCAATTAAGAAACACGCTACCTTTGCAGCAACTACTAGAATAGAAATGAGAATACAAGACAAGCTCCAGTGTACATGAAAGGGGCAGGCGTGAATGTGAAGAGAACGTGATGCAGCCTGGCACATTTTCTGCTAACTGGCCTCTATTAAACATGTTTGTAAAGTCAGCCAGAGCTCAGTACTTCACAGTTAAAACGCTCTGACTGTTGGTCCAGAATGCTGCTCTCTCCCAAACTGGACCTTCCTCTCAACTTCCCTCAGCAGAACTTCTACATACATAAAATCTGTGATGTAAAAAGCTGTAAAATCACGTAGTTGTAGTTCTGAGCATTGACTAAGATTTCTCTTCAGCTTTTTTTCTTCATCATTAGAAAAACCCAATACTTCAGCATTACCAGAAAATGATACCATCCAACTTCAGAGCCTGTTCCTAGGGTCACGACTCAAAACCTGTGCAGCTGGGACTGGAATACACCACTTAGACTAAACATACCAGGTCAACCTGAACCAGCGAGCCCCAAGGGCCCTGTTCACTGCCTGAAGTGTCTGAAGACTGATGTTCACTGCAGCTGTCCTAATGGAACTGCCCTTTCTGGTTCTACACAAACAAATACAACTTTGTTGAATCTGAATTTTAATTTCTTTTTATTTCTATGTATTTTAAGTGGAACTTGGAGAGGAACAGGAGTAGGGTTGTATAAAACCCATTTTACTTGAAAGTGAACTCTTCCCCACAACACATATAAGTTTCAGTAAGTCAAAACCAACTGAAGACAGGGCAATTGACAAGAGATTTGCTTGTCTCAAGCTTCTGTTCCATAACCTCACAAAAACTTGATCATTAAAAAAAAAATACTATGCGAGATCTGCTCCACACATCCTCAGGTACCGAAGTAAATTTAACATGGGCGATGGTCTGGTACACGTTTTCTGGGGAGAAAAAGGAAAATCAGAAAATTTCCACTCACACAAGCCCCTTCCCACTCACCCACTCTTATTTTTAATCTTTAGTTGATATTTTGTGTTCAGTGCCAGCTTTATCTGACAGCACAAAGGGCAGTATGACTTCAAAGACACACCACCCATGACCATGGTGAAAAAATGTCTGATTCAAAATGTAGTGCAAACCACCTGGTAGCAGGTACACATGGGATAACAGACCTATGAACAGCAACACTTCCCAAACTTATCAACAAACATGATTTTGCTTTAGCTGCAGAAGCAATTGGGCATTTCACTTCAATTCTTGCCAAAATCAAAAAAGAAAGCAGCTTGATTCCTTGTATTTTGGTCAGCCACTTTTGCAGATGTTTCAGTGCTATATATGCCAAGAGTAGCTGGTGACCTAAGATTAACTAAGCATTACTCAGGCACACCACAATAAGCTCACTGATGGTGCCAAAGGTCTGGTCATACTGCTAAAGCAATAAAATCATCTAATATGAACATTAGCATGTCAGATGTCAGGCTTCATTTCAAATAAAGTACTTTTGGAACTAGACTTTCCTGCACTGTTACTCTTGCACAGGAGGAGGCTACTTTATACCACTTTAACTGGCCGTGCAGATGCTCAGAACATACCTTGGTGCCGCTTTGATGATGTCATCTACACGAAGAATCATTTCGGCTGCTTCGGCTGCGCTCAGCAAAACTTGTCTCTTGACTTGGAAACTTTCTGTTACTCCCAGAACTGCCATGTCTCCAATGATACCTTCTTTCATATCTGGAAGAAGAAACATATTAAGAGGTTATTTTGTTATTTTGGTTTTTTTTTAACTTGGCATTTTTTAAACGCAATTACAAGAAGCTGAGAGCATAGTAACTTACCTGCTCAAACAAACCCTACTGATAGTAAGGGAAGTATTAAGTCTTTCAATTGAAGGCTCCTGATTTAAGCCTAACATTGCAATTACATACAAAAAAGTAATGATGAAAACTTTACACACCGCAAAGAGAAAACAAGATCCCAACAGAAGTCAGCCCCATTTCCTTACGTATATTAAGCTCAGAGTTCTTCTCCACAAATTTGTAGTTAGTTGTTTGGTGTTTTTTTGGGGGTGGGGAGGGGGAAGGAAGGCAGGTGAGATGATGTGCTTGGTTCTGCTTGGTTTTTGGTTGGTTGGTTGGTTGGTTTTAAAACAATGCTTTCTTTTTTAAACTTGATATAACTAGATTCAGGTAAGGAAAATGGGGTTTAGAGACGGAAATCATCCACTTCAAAAACAAAGGTTTACTCTGCTGTCAAAAGCCTGGTAAAATGATAAAGGCATGTAGCACTGTATGCCTAAGTTCTAACATCAAGCAAACAGAAATCAACCTACTCAGTTCTCCCAGCTCAATATATGTGGCAGACACATGTGATCAACTTTAACTGCATCAGCCTGCCAAACAGCAATTCAACGACAGAAGTAATATTGCACCCCTTACCCAGTCCATAAGTAGTCTTCCCTTCACTGTGAGCAGCTCTGAGCTGAGCAACCAGGTCAGCACTGTCATAGCCAGCATTGTCAGCTATTATTGTTGGGATCTAAGAGGATAAACACAAGTTGTTTTTAATTAAGGCAGAAGCATGAAACATACTTTGATATTACTAGTTTACAACTGAATTTCAAGAGGCTTCCAAAATATGGCAGATGATCTGTTACGGTGATCAGAAGACAGAGAAAGAAAAAAACACCCAAACTATCTTTTAGATTTTAAGAGCCGGTTGTAAGAAAGTAGCTGAGAGGACGGAAGCATATTAGCAGATTTGTGAAAACTTCCACGTACTGACTGAAGAAGTCCATGTCAAGTGTTACCATGCAATTGAACTCTTGGGAGAAACATTTTCCTATAGTCTTCCCTTTCCTAAGAAAGGGTTTCCCTAATTTAAACTGTAGGAAGGCAATTTTTTCTCAAATAGCACAACTCTGTTGCTTATGACACTTGTATTTCCTACTAAGATGCAATCTCTTGTGCAAGCCTAGAAGCTTCTAAATAGTACTTGAGTACGAGCACACCCAAATAGCACTAGAGAAGA